>NW_010203786.1:7588-9262 GCF_000695765.1 Mesitornis unicolor | reverse complement strand
GCCTTGTTGAAGCTCACACAATTGGCCTCTGTTTGAAGAAGAAAACAAATATCTTTCACATTTTATCTAACTTCCAAAACACACATAGCTTTCAGAATTACTAGGAAATAACTGCATAACTAATTACATACTCCATTTATTCCCTTGGGCTGGACAAGTCTGCTTTTTAAGTAATACCATGTCAGAAATACCATTTAGGAAGGCAATTTCTTTAACAGCTTTATTACTAATTGGTATTGCTGTGAATGAAATACCACTGGACATCTTTGCTATATATTATAAACCAGAATCCAGTCGTGGTTACCTGCCTGGTTTCAGTGTTCCTTCTCCCATTATAAATGTAATAATCTCATTTTAAGTGTTAGAATGGGGCTTTGACAAGTGCATTGAGATATATTTGCTACAATAATTATTTTAATTAAATGTCATGAAGCAAGGATCAGTCCATAGCAAAAGATTTGATGGTACTAATAACTGCTTTTATTTTTTCAGGATTGGCTGAGTTTTCCATTTGTAGGAGCCTACACGATATCTAAGATTAATTGTGTTCAAATATTACTGATTTTATTCAAAATACAGCCTTTCCTTCTTCCAGAAACTCAGCCTGCTTGAGCACATTGCTCCTCGTTTTAAAACCTGTGCATTAAAGTCTTGTTAAATTAAACATTAATTTTCAAGTTCTTTTTCAAAAGGTCCTAAAAGGTGATGGCGTGGGCAGTGTAAGCGATGCATTGCAGTATCCTGCGTTCTGATACTGATATGTAATAGTATTATATTTAATATTATTAAATAATTTTGATAAATCATCATCTTTCCTCCACATCCAGAAAGTGACACGAGTATTTTGCAACTTTCTGAACTCTTTTTGTGGGACCCCTTGCTTGTTGCAATTAGACGTTTGGGGGATTTTATTGACCATATCGAGGTATTTTCTCTTTATAAATGGGGAAGCACAATTGGGAGGAAGTTTGGGGTGGGCAAATTGGATGTTTTAACAGCTTAAATGTGCTTCTCATGTGCTTTTTGGTTGGTCTCAACTGATGATGTTGGGGTTCTGTGCTTGGTGCCTGGAGCACTGACAAAACGCCAAGCGAGCGCTGTGTTAAACCATCGTTTGGCCGAGGCGAGCTTCAAGTCACGCACTGTAAAACAACAACAGAGGGCGTTTGAGTGGAAATAGTCCACGTCTGTGGTCCCACAGAAAACCACAACGAAGGAGGTGTCTGCTTTGGGTCTGCGGCTCAAGAGCTTGGGACCTTCAGACAGAATTTTGCAGAATTTTCTCTCTGTAGAAGGTTTCTGCTGTCTTAAGGCTCCTTCTGGGGGGTGAAGCCCTTTGGGGGTCTGTGGTTTGAAGGCATCGCCTCAGCTTGGCCAGAGGATTTGAAAGGATGGATGTGAAAACGTACTGGTACACTGCTGGAAATGTGGGGTCTGCGGCTCAAGAGCTTGGGACCTTCAGACAGAATTTTGCAGAATTTTCTCTCTGTAGAAGGTTTCTGCTGTCTTAAGGCTCCTTCTGGGGGGTGAAGCCCTTTGGGGGTCTGTGGTTTGAAGGCATCGCCTCAGCTTGGCCAGAGGATTTGAAAGGATGGATGTGAAAACGTACTGGTACACTGCTGGAAATGTGAGTAACCCACTCCAACCTGTCCTTACCTTACCCAGGGAGTTCCA
>NW_010203786.1:6942-7568 GCF_000695765.1 Mesitornis unicolor | reverse complement strand
CCGTCTGGTGTCAGATTTTGCCTGCAGCACATTCGGAAGCTTTCGGGGGATTTTATCGACCATATCAAGGTATCTCCTCTTTAAAAATGGTGACATCCAATTGGGAGTAAGTTTGAGGTGGGCAGCTGAGGCTGTTATACCCATTACAAACTTTCATTTTCTCTCTTATTTGTGTTTCTTTCTCTGAAAAAAACAAGTTCTAGCAAGTACAAGTGTTAGGGTTTGTCATTTGTTCCTTGAATTCAGAGAAAAAGCCCAACACTTCAGCAATACAAGAAGGGTTTGTCATTTGTTCCTTGAATTCAGAGAAGAAGCCCAACACTTCAGCAATACAGGATGGCTTTTTACATGATTATCCTTGTTTGTGTGTGTTAGCCTAACGTAGGAGAGTTACAAACAGCTTGCACATGTCAGGTATCCCTCATCACCTCTCATTCCAGTGACACACTGTCCTATTAGATACATAAGAGCTTTTTTTAAAAAGAAAAGCATTGTTGTCACCTAGGATTTGTTTCCCCAACAACTTACTCAGTCTCTACTACAGATAAGCTTTATTTTCTCTTCGTGATGTGAAGGTGGGAGTAGTTCTTGTTTGAATTGGCAATTACAGGCTGAGGCATATTAAG
>NW_010203786.1:0-6911 GCF_000695765.1 Mesitornis unicolor | reverse complement strand
CTTTCCCTGTTTTGTGGGGACTGAGCTTTAAATGTTTGCAATGGTGAGATAAATAATCATCTTTCCTAAGTAATTTGCAAGTAGCTTAAGTGATAGGTGGTTTTTAATACTGAAAATCAACCTGAAGCGATTAGTACAGTTGAAGCTCAGCTTAAACACTGACAACGTCAGCAAGGAAGGAAGGAGAAGGACCTAAGGAATGAGTTAGGAGGTGATAGCACAGCTGGCTGTGCTGCAATGGGTGTAAACAATGTCATTGCAGTTCGCTGCCATCGGCCCAACAACGGCCGAGGCCATGGACGCCGCAGGGATCCCCGTGAGCTGCACCGCAGAGACCCCCACGCCTCAGGACCTCGCCACTGGGATGCAGAAAGCGCTGGGCTTACAGAACTGCTGCTTAGCTAAGTAAGGGCACTACTGATGGTGCTGGAGAAGGGTTTTCCATTTTGCAGACATGTAAAAGGTCTGAAGAAAGGGAAAGAAATGCGAGGAAATGTATTTTTCAGGACTATGAGACAGTGTCTTTGTCAGAACTTGGTGTGAGAAGCTTGCATCTAAATATCGAAGAAATCCAGAGTTTGTCCAGTGTATTTTAAAGCATTTTGCTCTTCCCCTTTTCTCACGTGTGCAGTGTAAATATTTTATGTGGGTATTCCTTGGAAATCAGTTGTTGTCTGCATCAGAGTAGTATCTTGAACTCGGTTCAGTGTCTCACCTCAGGTAGCTCCTAGCACACAAGAGAAGGTTTTCTTCTCTGTATAGTCACTTTTCCACACACATCTTTCTCTTTTGTAAAAGTATACTTATAATGAAGCATTTTCCCTTTTAAAGCTTACTTGTTCGTTGTTCTGCTTTTCAAATACTTATATTAAAGTGACTGTAGATTCCCAATGGAGTAGGACAGCTCCTGCAGTGAAGTTGCACTGTGTGGAGCTAACGGCAGGTCAGCTGCTGCCGCTGAATATCCTGGTGTACAGGGTCTTAAAACTGAGGGTTTGGTTTCTATTCCTGTAAAGAAAGGGGATTTATTAACAGAGAAATAAACTGGCTTATCATTGTTAATAATGGCGTTAGAGTTGTCTGGTTTGGATGTGCTTTATGCTTGAATTGTTTATCTGTGAAAGGAGAATAATCCTATTTAGCACTAATGGTAAGAAATTCATAGAAAATGTAAATAATAACATACACAGTTGTGAGCCTCATGAAAGTCATTCACGTTGTTAGTACAGGGCTGAGGCTCAGTCAATAACAGAAAAGCTTCATTTGCTCTGAGTTTCTGTCAGCTTAATTCTGAGTACATGACCTCAGTTTCCAATTACGTAGGATGCTCTGTACCTAAATAAGAGTTAATCTGGGCCCAATTACTTTAACATAAACTGAAGTCACTTCAGGTTGTGTATGTGGATCCCACAGTCAGCCTGGGCACAGTGAGACAACCCTTTTGCTTTGTAAAGCAGTTTGATTTCTTGAGATGAAACAATCTCAGAAGTATTGGAACTGCAGGAAGATGATGTTGAACAGAAGAAGGAATACTTCATCACTGAAGAGCATCCTGTGGTACCTGGATGGAGCTGCAGGATGGTGCAGATGTGCCCCAAGGAGAGAAGGAAGGAATGACTACACAGCAATTGCCTGATTTCTTTTTAAATCCCCCAGGACACCTGCACTTCAGCTGCTGCACATCCACATTCAGCTGGGCAGTGTCCTTACACCATGGAGCTGCTCTGAAAGCCCCTGGGTTTTGCTGCCTCCAGCTTCTGCCCCTGGTTCATCTCAGGATGCTCATCACTACAGCAGCCTGCACACCAGTGCTGGTCAAAAACTGAAATGAAGTGTCTCAGCAACTTTGTTCCCATTAAATTCAGCAGCGTAGGCCTTTCTCACATCAGTCACTCCAAAGCGGAAGCAAAGAGCAGGTACACACACAGGCTGTCATCTTTCATCCTCTCTCAGGGTGCT
The DNA here is from genome assembly GCF_000695765.1 of Mesitornis unicolor. NCBI lineage: Eukaryota > Metazoa > Chordata > Aves > Mesitornithiformes > Mesitornithidae > Mesitornis > Mesitornis unicolor. Next base: position 4,952 of record NW_010203786.1, on the reverse strand, counting down.
TTTGCTCCTTTCAGGTGCATTTGTGCTGTGTTGCATCAGAAAGATCAGAAGCCACAGTGAAGGAAGCACTCGTAAAACCATGCTTAAATTGTCAGGACAGAAGTTTCTACAAACTGGGGTTTTCTGGGTGAAAAAACACCCCATACAACAAAGCATCATTCTGTATCTCTCACCACAAGAGCAAGAATCACCTCCTCAAAACAAGCAGCTCGAATAATTCATTCACCACTTGTATCTAAGTAGAAAGACTGAAAAATTAAATGTATATGCATACATAACACCCCCACCTAAAAACTTACTACCTCTAAATAAACTGACTTTTCTATTATACAAGGAACCACATTTAAGACACCAAGATGTTATACTTTTGAAAACTCTTTAAATAATGCATATTACCAAAACCAGAGTCCTGACATGCTGAGATTAAGTCTATGCATTTGTTAGGCCCAGTTTTACAGGTTTTTTTTCCAGCCCCCATTGCCTTTCCCGTAGTCCTAATCCCATTGAGCAGTTTGCTTCTCTGAGGAGCATCACAGCCAATAACAACAAGGCAGATCTATTCCTGAGTTTCTGTTTAATAAATAAATTTTTTATTTAAAAATATGCTCTCATTTATTCACAGTTTCAAGTCTGAAAAAAGATAATACTCTTCTTGCTCAATGCGAACACAGCTAAAACCAGTCGCTTTCTGGGGTACGTGAAAGCCCAGTGGTGGCTGAGATTTGCAGGAGTCTGGCACCCCAGCTGGAAAGGCACAGAGTTGTGTGCAGGACAGGAACTGTAATAAAAGTAAAGTAGTGCGTCCACATATTCAGTATTTCCTTGTACAACTTCATGTTACCAAAGTGTTCCAATGAAGCCTTGCTTGTGATTCATCAAATACCAAACCAGAGCAACTCTTGAGATTACTTTTTTATGCAAAATATTGATACCACTGCAAAGCCCGTTACTGTAAGGGAAAAATCTGCCATTTCTCCTACATAAAAAATGGTAACGTTTATATCCCAGAAGCCTAGCTTGGCATTTCAAACAACGAAACGCTTGTAACCGAACAGAGCTGTCCCAGACGGAGCTCCTGCTCTTTCCCAGGTGATATTATCACCCTCAATAAATACAAACCTCACACGGGAACACTCCACCGCTCCCATGCAGAGCAAGGCACTGTTGCTGCTGTTGTGCAGCACTTCAGTCACTGGGTCCCTCCGCTGCTGCCCTCGCTGCTCTGAGGCAGCTGCTCCAGCACAGTCAGGATCACCTCTGTGCGCTCCAGCAGAGTCACACTTTTGTTCGCGGTTGCACGCAGCAGCAGGGAGTAAACGTGCTTGTTTGTTTTCAGAACAGCGTCGTCTTCATTAACACTCCTACAAAGAAAACAGACACGATAAACTATTAGCCTGACCACATTTCGTTCTGCAAACTATCAACATTGTTATTAAATAACCGCGTTATTGCCCATCTCTGTGGCTGGTGTTTTGATTTGAGTCTCTCATTTCCTCAGTTCCCATTCCCTAGCACTGCAGTCACAGTCTCTCCCTGTACTGCAGGAGGGATGAGGTGTTCCCAATTCTTATGCAGCTCCAGGCTGGCCGTTTTGTCAACTCACAATACCAAGCTGTGTTGTAAAGCATCCAAATCCAGGTCTGCATGCCAAAACTCCGTACTTCTGCCTCATTCAGTGTCTAATGTGATCGTGCCAAATGCAGACACACACCTGAGCACCCGGAGGCCACCACTGCCTGCCATTAGCTCTGCCTCTAAACCTCATTTTCCCAGTTCCACACTTCCCTACGACAGAGACTTTTCCATTGCCAGTCTGCAGTCTAAGCTCTCCCCGATTTTCTCCATTTGACAAATAAATCACTTTGCACACACACTGACATTCTGCTGCATTTAATGGCCAAGACTAAGAATTAATCAGTCAGCCAAGCTAGAAAAAATTAAAATAAAACAATGCTGCCACTGACATTATTTAAGTCTGTGTGTGTGCAAGCAGCAGTCAGTTTAATTGCAAATGCTTCAGGAATAACTAAGAAATGGTGAAGCAAATTAAATTCATAACACTTGGCAGAAATCAGACAGGTTTAATAAGTAAACAGAACAGGTAGTCAATAAAAAGGCACTGAAATGCAAAGTATTTCCATGGTAAGTTACAACAATTCCCAGAACAAAGTATTAATTTCAATTACTTTTCCTCTGATTTTCATAGCCAAGTTCAGTTATGCTTGAATGTTTAATTTTTAGAGGGTGAAGCTCTGATTTCATCCAGTTTTATTATTGAAAAGTCCACTGTCAAACGTTAATTTTACCACATCTTCACCTGCTCTCTGCCAAACTGCATCTGAGGCCCTGAAATAGCATTTTTGAGCTCAAACTTCCTCCTTTTTCAGTCTGTTACTAAAACCGAAGGCAGATGTTATCTTCTAGGGAACAGACCTCAGGAGATGCATGTGAGATGTGCACAAGGTACTTGGAGAATTAAATAAAAGGGAGGCTGAAGCTTAGCCTCAACCCACCATTGTTTAAAAGAGTTTAACATGTTACAGCAACGCTCCCATTTCACAGTGTTTGAATTAAAACTGTAACACACTCCCTAGATGGCATCTTCAGTCCAAAGCCCCACTCAAGAGACAATAACAAGAAAGTAAACAAGGAAAAAATCCACAATGTCCCATTTCACAGTGTTTGAATTAAAACTGTAGCACACTCCCTAGATGGCATCTTCAGTCCAAAACCCCACTCAAGAAACAATAACAAGAAAGTAAACAAGGAAAAAAAACCCAGCAAAACCCCAAGTTCTTTGTTTTACCACACTTACCCATCCTACGAGGTAACAGAACTAAAACAATTTGCTCTGTTACTTGGGACATCTACTTGGTGACATACTGTATTATATTAAATTATACTTTAATCCCTGCATTACACATATTCACATTGCCCCCTTGTGGAAGCTCTTTTTTAAAGAGTGAAAGCACCAAACACTGCTAAGAAAGCGCAGGGGCTTACTCCTTGACTCATGTTTTCCTGTTCCCCAGACATCTCCTGTGCAGAACAAATGCATTTCAGTTTACTTTTAGCAAAATACCACTCGCATCAGCGGTGCTTCAGTCTGCAAAACTATTAACACAACTTCCAACAGAACCACAGAATAGGAGGAGTTGGAAGGGACCTGGAAAGCTCCCCCAGTGCAACCCCTGCCACAGCAGGATCACCAGAGCAGTCACACAGGAACACGGCCAGGGCTTTGGGTGTCTCCACACAAGGAGACTCCACAACCTCTCTGGGCAGCCTGGGCCATGCTCCAGAACCCTCACACTCACAAACTTTGGCCTCATCTTCAGCTTGAACCTCCTGTGTTCCAGCTTGGGACCATTGCCCCTTGTCCTGGCATTGGCTAACAAGAAAAGAATTCTCCAGAACTATGCACTAGAACTAATGCCACGTTTTCCTAAATCAGTGTTACCTGATGTGCTGTCACTGATGTATTTTACCATCGAGATATATCAAAATATCAGCAGCACACAGTTTCTTCCCCGCTAACTTTACAAGTGCTGTCACAGATGAGGACCAACGTCAGTGCAGATAAAGGACACCATATACATGTCCCTCATTCCCTCAACAAACAGTTGCATTAAAAAATAACCACAATGAGAAGTACGCCAGCAAAATTATGGCAGCCCAAATTAACCTGCTTTGCATGTTGATTTATACCTATGAAGGACAGAGGATTTATATCCCCTAAAGGCTAAGTCAGATATCACGGAGCATGATAAAGCATCAGTGATTCATAACTGTACCATGCATTTCAGGCTGTGATCACAAACTCTTATTTCCCTGTTTGAATACAGCCATTCAGTCTGACTTTCTTGTCCCCTCAGTCCTGGACTGCTATCAGGAAAGAGGAGAGAAAAAAAGCTGCCTGGACACACAGGAAAGATGTTTCTTGGTCATTCCCTCCATTACAAACAATAACACAGAAAACGTTCAAAATTTGGATGGTCAAGTCCTATCTCAGCTCCTTCTCCACACAGTAGAGTCACCTCCATAAAAGAACAAATATTACACTTAAAAGTACACAGCTTATTTAGATTTATGGATGAGAATATAAAGGTTCAACTTACCCCATTTTCTTTTTAGTTGAAGTTAACAGTTTAATAGATTGGAGGAGAAGGAATGACATTCTGGACTCAAAAATACTAAGCAGCTTCAATACTTCCTCCTTGTTAAGGCCAGCAGAGGAATCATTAGATGACACACTCTCAGCACTACTTTTATCCTTGCTTATCTATGAGGAAAAAAAAACAAAACCAAACCATTTCACTCAACTCCACCACTTAAATGCACTTCAGTTAACTCAGACAAAACCCACTTGCAGGTTACATCACTTACAGGAGCAGCACCAACACCACAACTGCTGTGACACCCTGTTTATGGGGCTTCAGTCATTAGCTCATATCTACACTGTACATATACATATAGAAATACAGTAACTTCTAGTTCTAAAAATATCAGTAAAATACAGATAACCAGGCCGCTTGACTTTCATTTACCTGTTCACTTTCTGCCAGAAGCTCCTTTCTGAGGAGCTGGAACGCACCCTTTGTTTTTGCCATTATATCCAGAGCCCCAAACAAAGTCTTTAATTTCCCAGCACTGCTGTTCTGACCTAAAATAATAATTTAAAAAATACAGTTAAAATCAAAGACAAATGGCTTTTGTTTCAGATTGTATTTTTCTTCCATCAAAAGATTTCAAGAGTTCTCACAAGGAAAGTGTGTACTGTGTGTAATGTACTAGTCAGCTGAACACCAGTAAGATAAAAATATCTCTCTTGAAGATGATTATTCCTGCTTTCATATACAAAGTTACCTATGATGACACTAAGATGGCACTAAGTTGGGAGGGAGTGTCAATCTGCCTGAGCATAGGGAGCGTCTGCAGAGGGACCTGGCCAG
>NW_010203785.1:0-37700 GCF_000695765.1 Mesitornis unicolor | reverse complement strand
TATGTCTGCTTTTTAATAATTTTTTTTTTAGAAAAACCACAGAAATTATTGAAGAAATTAGTTTTCACACATTTTTGGATCTATTATTCATGAAACAAAAAAGAGTGAGATAAGTCCCAGAAACAGAAAGCTAATCATATCTAATTTCTGTCAGTTGCACATAGTTTGCACACGGCATTGAAAAATCTGTCATACAATAATATAGTCAACAATAACCACTGAAAGTAATTTCTGTCCTTTGTCTCCTATAGTGCCTTTTGAATCTGAATTACTTATATTTTTGGTTCAAAATCTAAAGCACCATCTAAAGCAAAAGATGACAGAACTCCAATTTCCTTTCAATCCATCCATTTTCCATCATGGTTAGACTCCTGGGAAATATTTTCTTATGTTCCTCTTACAAAATTAAAAGATGTCTACAACTATCTCAAGTGATCTCAGCAATCACTTGTTGCTCAGGTACTGGTTCCTTGAATCGCTTCATATTGGCCAACAGCTAATCATTTAAAATAAAAATTTTTGTGTCTATACCAAATCTGGACTTCCCTCTTCGTATGTCAGCAAATTACTGCTGTCCAAGTAGGCAGTACTCCTCCTACAAACATGCACTAAAAAAGCACTCAGTGCATAATGGACAGGAGATTAAGTGGACAAGCAGAGTAAGATTCAGAAAGCTATCTGAGAGTGTAGTTTTCATTAATTTGAAATTAGTTTTACTGAGAAACATGAACCTTTTTGTGACTCCAAGTTCAGTCTAGCTAAAGGACTCCTGTCCACTGAGGTTTTTGTCTGGGACATCCAGCACCAAATTATTGACTTGAGAAAGAACATTTGATATGTAGACTTGTGTGTAAGGAGATACTAAATCTGGCACCTGTAATCTTCACACTGAACAAGAGAAGAGCCTGTGGGATGTTACAGTTTGTCCCTGGAGCCAATCCAACATCCTGCTAACAATGCAGGGAGGAAGTCCTTTCCCAGCCTGGGAGAACCTGCTGTCCCCCTCAAGTCAGCTGAATTCAGGTAATGGGAATGAAAGAGAATCAACCCAGGAAAACAAGCTAGTAGTTTGTCGTTACCTTTTTTTTTTTTTTTTTAATCAGGCTGGTAAGTCAGACTGTTTTGTGTGTAGTCATACTGACACTGAGCTGGATGAGGGAAACATCGTTATTTTCACTGAATAGTGTCTAGCAGTAGCATTTATCTCATGCAATTCAGACCTTGCCACAGCAATTTGTATCATGGTGCCTTTGGAGTGTGCTTTTGCAGGTTGGAGCTGGACATGGTGGGAGTTAGAATGTCCTCTCTCTCTCCACAGTCTGGCTGCAGGCCTCAGTCATTTCTGGGCTCTGTGGGGAGCTGACATTCTTCCCACTCCTCATTCTATCAGCTCCTACATGCCTCAACTCCTAGGAAAGAAAACTAGGCATGCAAGCTAGACAGAGGTCCTCGGTGTTTCAGCCACTATATGAATAACTAGAGATGAAGACCAAAAGCAGGGTCTGCAGCATGTACTGGTCTAGGAGTTTGGAGAGATTGTCTCTCACAGGAGAAGACTGGGGGTGGGGGAAAGGGGAACAGGCTTCAAATATACAAAAGATTTCTGCTAAGATAAAGGAAACACTGTTTGGTTTTGTTTTGTTTTTTTCAATTTGTGGTGGGTGGTTCAGGAAGTAATGGGTTTAAAATTCAAAAAGTACTATGGAGGGCAGATATTAAGAGTTGTTTCCTTTTGAGGAATAAATTGGTTGAAGAGGTTGTATGTAAAAACCTCCAATGATGAAAGTGCCAAAACCTAGACAATATCTGTGAAGAATTACATAACTGTAGTAGATTTTATTTAGGGGATGAGGCTGAACAAGATAACTTCTTGAGGTACCCTCCAGCCATTGCCTCTATAAACAGTATTTGAACTAACATGGAGACCACAGGCAGAGTGCTTTAAAGGAAATTCCTTATGCAACCTGTCTGGGGATTGCATGCCCTTTTGGTTATTTCTTATACCAGTTCTGGGCTCATATTTACAAGATTCTATGTTGTCTGGTCACTGATTGCCTAAGGACAACTCATTTTGTGCAGGAATACCTAGCATCAGCTGTAATGTGGTTGAGTCAGCAAAACTTTGATTTTAACCATGAGAGAACTAAAAGCTCTCACTGGAGGGTCTTAATGCTAGACCCTAATGGCCAGAGAGGATTCCAATTTACAGAATCTTACTTAGAGATGGGATTAAACATCTCCTTTAGGCACTCTCAAAGCTTCATTAGCAAGTTTGGACTGGAGCTATTAGCAGAAATATAAATTAAAGTGTTCAATTAAGTTTTGTAGATATGCCACAGATTGGGACAAAGTATATGTTCATAACCTAGGAAATAAAATATGAAGGAAAATAAAGATTACAACAAGCCTGTAAGAAACACAGAGAATTTGTAGCTGCAATATTGTCTTGAGAAGGAAACCATGGCATGTATTTCTTAATACTGTCAACTGATGGAGCTGAGACCATAAAATGTTCCTTGCCACTAGCAGAACATTTCTATTGCTAGTTATTGATCGTATTGCTAGTAATTGTGAAAAACATATATTATAAATTGCATTCCCTTTATATTTTTTTATGTGAAAAATATTGCTGTGCGGTAATGCCGAGGAAACTACTGCCACCGAAATTCTCTGGAGAAACAGGAGGGCATTTCCTCTTCACAGCTTGTGTGAAGTATGTCAAATACCAGGTAGACAGGCAAGATGGCTTGTAAAATGTCCTGTTCTTCCAAGAGTCCTTATTTGTATATGATGGTCACATGATCTGCAAGTCTCAGGTTGGTTGAAATAGCATGCTATTCAATAAGAGTATCTTAGTGCAGTAGATGATAGACAGGCATGTAAGGAGTTACACAGAATTGCAAATGCTTTTGAACAGTGTTCAAAATCACTAGCTACAGTCAAGTTGCAATAAGGTAGGGAAAATAGTTGGATATTTATGCTGTGATTAAGTGCACACACAGCAAAATAGAATTACAAGTAGAAAAATGCCTGGAGGTTGGCCAGACCAACTCTTTGCTGGTATGGGCTGTTACAGATCAAAATGTTTCAGACACAAGAAGTCTTGGTCTTGCTTCTGATGTTATCTTAATTTAATTTGTAGCTTTCGGTTTCATAATGCTTGATTTTATATTTATACTCCTGATCAGGATAAGTGATTATTGCTTTTTTCAGAGCTGTAAGAGTAATAATAAAATGCCACCTCCACACCTCACCTTTTCTGAGGAATGCATCTAGCCCTCCAGCTTCCCCATTGTAAGGCCTTTCCCTTCCATCCAGCTCCCTGGCTATTGCTTTCTAAGCACAATAATGTAGAAACATTAATAATTCATGTTCTTGTCTTTACTTTCATTTTCTTCCTTCCAGGCTCAGTCACAGCTCAGGTTCAAACCTTAAACAAAATGCCAGGCATCATTGCGCACAGAGCACCTCAATGTGCTTCTTGGCTTCTTTTCAGAAAGCTGATACCCCTGGAAGACCTGGTGGAGGACAATTCACAGCCAGATGCACCCTGGAGTCACTTCCTCCCCTCCCTCCACTGCCCACTCTTGCTGGCTCACCCATTGCTGGGTGACACAAAGTCCCTTCCTGACACAGATGCTGGCAGGGGGTAGAGACAGGCAGAGGCACACAATGCTCCATGTAGTCTTCCAACTTCCCACTGCTGCTCAACGCCAGAGTGGTTATCCCTCTCTCTGATCAAACATGTCGTATACCTACAAGTTTGACTGCTGTTCCTTAGGCCTTTGGACTATCAGAGTTTTTTTAATGCAGTTTATTAATTTTGTTTTTGCCTTTCCCCACATGCATTCACTGTTTTTTTGTTTAATTTCTCACCATCCATCCACCCAGTTGCCTCATCAATGCTCATTACCATGTCCTGAGCCATCCCATAGTTACCAGTTTACCTTTTTATTCCATTGTAAGTACAGTTACACCTTTCCTTTATCCCCACCTGCCTTTCACTACCTTTTGGACCCCTCTTTCATTCAACTCTCCTATCACAGAGATGTCCAGCTGGAGCTGACTTCTTATTAGAAACTTATTTGCTAACAGTTGATTCTGACTTTTCTCATAGATGCTCATTGCTGTAGTCCCTGTCCTTCAGCCTTTGACTTTATAGAAAACAAAAATGGGACATTATTAGTGCTTTATTTAGATCGGAGCATTTTAAACCCTGATATACAGTACTGACTACATGCTTCCAGTACTGAATACCAAAATATACTTTGAGTCTGAATGGTTGCAAAAAAGCTTGTTTTTAACTTTCCTCAAAAAGTGACAAAAGCTCAAGGGCAGATATTGCAGTTTGTGATACGACAGTTTAAGATGTTTTTAGGAATATTACAAAATAATTTTCCCAAGATGTTACTTTCATGTGCTGTGTTTTCTTGAAAAGGAAATTATTTTAATCCACTTTCAAATCACTCAATGCTCTGTTTGAAATGCAGGCTTATCAGTTATAATAATTCCACAGTTCTTAAACAGAGATAAAATATTTTGAATGAAAATGCTTCTGATTAAGTTATTTGAAAGACTGTTTTCTGCTTCTGGCTCTTATTACACAAACCTGAGTATGCTACGTTAGTGATCAGTATCTTATAAGTTTAAAATTAGCTTTTCATTGTATTTTTAACTGAGCAGTAAAAATTTCTTTATAATCAGTAGAAATAATTTGATTTTTTTTAGTAGCCAAAGGAGATCTTTTTTTCAAGTTGCTTTCATGGTTCACATGCCTTTGAATAATAAAAGAAAGGCATAGGTATAGAAGCAGAGGATTCTTATCAATGAAAGGTCAGGAAGAAGAAGCAAACTTAAAATCAAATATGCCTAAAATAATTATACTTTACAGATTTCTCTTATCCCTCCTCTAATACGGCATTTCATATGCAGTATTTTAAGTGACTTAGGAGTATGCTAAAGGATTCACTGACTGGAAAACTGTGCCAGTAATTAGCAGTCTTGGATCCTGGAGTCCTTACATGTGATGGCTTCCCCCTGTGCCAGGAACATTGTTCTGAAAATAAATGTTAGCCTAAATCTTTTTTTAGCTAGAATTTTCATTAACATCTTCAATTTATTCCAAGTAGCCTACAGACAGGCATAGCAGTAGAAAATTGGTTTTCCTAGTTTTTAAATTGACCTTTCCCTCCAAGATGTGTAGATAAAGGAGATCAAAACAAGCTGTTTCATGTCTGGGGAGCAAGCAGAGCTGGATGAAGTTTCAGGTACCACATTTGTTCTGTGCACAGCAATCACCACCTTTTACTCCTGAGCACTTCCAGCTGCTTGGCTCTCCCCTTCCACTGGTTCGCTAAGCAGCACCACTATATTGCTCTTGACCTGATGCTTTGCAGGGATGAGATAGCTGCTCTGCAGTCATCCAAGACTACTGATAATCTCTTCCAGCCATTCATCTAAATCTGTTAATACCTCAAACGTCCAATTTATATATTACTTTAAAGACACATGCTCCTACTCAACAGATTTAAACTTAGTGGGATAATCTCCCTACACTTATCTCCATGATGTGGCCACTGCTGTACTCCGCAGTCACCCTGTGGTTCAGTCGAGCTTAGTGGCACCTTTCCCTCCAGTTGTGTTTTAACACTTGTTTACTTCTGGCTGTACAAGGCTGCAGGTTCTTCCCTGGCCAGGGTTAAGCAAAACTGCAGGTCCTATGGTGAGCTTCATCCTGAACTTTTCATTTTGTTCATCCACTTTCAAAATCAGATCAGAACTTGTAGGGAGAACTAACATATTTTAGTACAAAAATCTATATAGCTTGAGAGAGAAGAGAAATTAGCACCAGTGGAGTAGACTTCTAACAGTAGGAGACAAGCAGAATATATGGTAGATAAAATCATTGAGGCCTACTACATGCGAAAATGCAGATTAAAAATAATGATTTAAAAAATCTCAAGGGCACTGAAAGCTGGAAGTGTGTAAGAGAAGAAAGGACCATTTTATATGGGTTCAGAAAGTGTCTGGATAAATTGAGGGTAACCACAATCCCACCAGACTGACAGCTGTGGAATGCAAAGATACTTCTGGCTCAAAGCAGACATCACCTGCTGCTCAGGGGGTGTTCAGGGGAAGTCTTGCTGCATGCTTGATGATAAGTGACCATCATTAGAGGCCGGGTACTGAGTTATTCTTGGGACCTGCAGTCTGACTTAATGCTGTCGCTCTTTATATTCCTGCACTGTTCACATGGCCTTTCTCAGGCAGATACTGTCAGGAACATGATGCTGGAATAAGTGATACTTCAGTCTGATCCAGGTGCAGGTTTAGGGTTAGGTTTGCCCCAGAAAATATATCATCACTATTTGTGTTGAGACAGGGATGCTTGAACTATTCTGTTAGAGCACAGAATGGTCAATTTTCTGTTTTCTCCATAATTTTTTTCCCACTGCCTGTGTGACAGTAAGCTTAATCGTCTGAGAACTCACAAGACATTCTGAAGATACGGATTTTTTAGCCTTCATCTTAGAGCAACACTGTAAGTAAGCTCAGACTAACTTAGTAGCTGCAGTCCTGCTTTGTCTAACGTTCAGTGGTCTCAAATTCTGGCACTCAGTGAGCACAGAGATGATTCATACTTGTGGCATTTCATGGTTAACCAGGGCTGTACCTTGAACCCCTACAGCTGGATCTGCACAGCTTTTCACATCCAGTAGCTTTTTACTTCTATGCTCCTGGGCTTTCAGATTATTCCCCCCTGCAGTGGAAATGTGTACGAAGTCAGGAAGTGGTCAATGAGATTTTATCTTTTTAGTAGTAGAATATTACATAGCATTTGAAAATGAAAACTGCAAAAAAGATCAGAAAGCTTTAACCTTTTTACAATTGTTCGGATTAATCACCTAATATTTAGTATTATAACTGAGATTGGGATAATTAAGCAAGCATAGAAGGGTGCAAGGGAGATCGGAATCTGTCCCTCAGGTTTTCCTCTTGCAATGTCCTGTGATAGCAATGTAATCTCCTACCTTTAATCACCAATCACAGTGCCCTTTAAATTGATTCCTTTTTTTCCAGATTGCATAATCAAAAAAGGTGGAACACAATCCTGTTTGTATTGGTTATGATATCAAATAAAAAGTAATCTTTCTGATTCTAAATGCTTACAAAATACCCCTTATGTTAGAGACAACAGAAGACCGCAAGTCATAACTGAAGGAAAAATGGCAAGATTTTTTATCCAGTGATGTATTTGTTTAAGACCTCTTTCCATTAAGGCAGCTGGATCTATAACTTCATGTGATAAAATAAGTGTTATTCATATATGAGTGAACATAGTGTGCTGTTCCTTCTTGTGGGACTTACCACTGTTACTAGGGGACTCTTTTCTTTTACTGGAAGCAGTTAGAAAAATCTCAGCAGGCCTTTGTACAATTATCGTGGCCCCTGGTTTCCATCTAGTGCACTTCCAGCTTTGCTGTTCCTAGCCAGTGGGAATTTAGTAACTACTTGGAAGGAGATCTGGTCACTGAGGCATCAAAATCTACCTTCTTCTCGCACACCAGAAGGTACGGCTGCAGCCTGAAAGCTGCACTGTGCCTTTTCACACAGCCTTTTCACATCAGGGAGAGAGTCCCAGGGTTGGGACACAGTATCCAAAAATAAACACCTCTCAGTGCTTTCATTGTGAGGACTTGTTGTCTTTCCTCCTTTTGTCTTGGCTCTGGAAATTAGGTGAGGTATCTTGCTTGCTTGGCCATGTGTAGGAGAAAGTGATAATTTCGATGGATGTCCTAAATTTATTAACTTTCCCTGGCTGTCATGAGCAAAGGCAGAGAGCAAGCTCTCGTAACATCTCTCTCACTAGCAGATCAAACCTATAGATGCCTGTGACAGAAATATTTGAAAGCATGATTAAATGAAGTTGCCTGAGCCAGACACATTTTGAAAAATAAGCACTATATTACTTCAATTTGCAGTAAATAGTAATTTACTTTGGTTATTTCCTTTAATTACAGCGCTCCATCTTTACACAAGGCTGTATTTAGGAACAAAGGGACCAGTGTCAGTGTAAGGTGTATGTTATAATAGAGACATTTGTATTAGGCTTCAGGAGAAGCCTACAGTATATCTGGCAATTCTGTGGCTCCTGTGACCACTGACCCTTCTCTGGTTTTGTTAATGTAATTTTTTAAATATATGTGCTCATTTAAGTTCTTTCTGGTTCTTCTATGAAGTTCATTTGACACTCCAGCTATTACCATACACTGTTCTTACTTTTCTTATAGATGGGACTAGGATAAACTAGAATTAGAATAGCCTCTCCTCTATTATATAAAATGTAGATTTTAAGGGAAACAATACAACAACAATTTTTTAACCTAACAAGTGTTATAAATAAGGCAATTGTTCCAAATTTTTTTACAAAGAAACAGAAAATCAAGTTATCTAGCAAACCTATTTATACACAGTAGGTAACCCTGGGTTGCAGGCAGGACTAATAAACAAAGAATGACAACCTATTTCTTTCAATGACAAGCTGACATGTTTATTTTTATTATTTTGCAAAAGTATTCATAGACTCATCTGTCACACTAACACCCCATTCTCCCTCCTTCGAGACAGAGCATGTAGCCTTACTGCACTCAGGTTGTGTGAAAAAATAAAAATTAAACCCAACCTTTTTGGAATCAAAGAAGATATTTGAGAGCCCACAGTCTACTGTGCAGGAACATAAAATATAAGATTTTTCTTGTCTGAATAAAGTTTTATGTTGCTCATTTTTGCAAAGTTAAATTACAGCTACAGAAAATTATTTTTATCCTAAAAAATTAATTTTTTTTATATGCTTAAGTTGAATTTCTACTTCGCCAGGAAATGGAACATGATTTCCTATAAAATCTGTCTTATTATTCTATCTGAATAAGACACTTCACAACTTTTAGAGCATTGACTCAAACAGTTCCTTTAGAAATGATAGAGCCTCTTACAGTATTTAAAAACTGCAATAATGAATTTCAGAGACAAACTAAGTTACCATAAAATGAACTTGCTTCTCTGCACTTATTGTGACATTTTCCAATAATAACATTTTCTACAACAAAAAAGATAATTCAGTTTTACTCAAAGAAATACACACCTTAGTTTTGCTAAATACACATTTTATAATTTGACATTTGTGTAACACTAACATGGATATATAAAATAATTTAGAGTACCTTTAAGTAGAGTAGCCACAGATCAAGATTTTCTTTCCAATCTTACACATAAAGACATTGTATATGCAAAATTCACACGGGAAAAGAATGAGTAGCTGTTTTGCATGTACTGAAAAGCCTGTTAATTAATTCCTTCAAATGAAATTGAGTTAAACCATGGAAGTGGTTAGACCACAAAGATTTTTCTTTTTTTTGAATATTTTTATTTATAGTTTACATAGATGTCAAATATATTTTTGAGCACTTAAAATCCCCTAGAAATGTAATAGTAGTTTGAAATATGCAAGAAATTCAGGTCTAGGACCTAAAAAAGAAAATCAAATGGTAGTGTAATGTGACATGAGTGTTTGTTTCATCTGTTTATGTATATACTTTTTCCTTCTGCCATTTATAGCAGCTGTTTGGTCATGGGAAATCTGTTATCTTCGTAAGGAAGTTTGATGCTTATTCAAGTAATTATGTTGTAATCACTAGAGGATAAAATAAGGACTTTTTCCTGTTTTCACTGGGATAGAATAATTTTTCTATTCAGGAAAGCTGCATTTCTGTAAGGCCTACAGTAATTGATTTCACAAGAACAAAATTGATAATAAACTTTATTTTAATTTTTGGTCAGCACTCGTGTGTGATGATCAAGGTCTGGAGTTAAACAGGTGCAGAAAGAAGGAGTAGAAATCCAGGGTAGTTGACCCCAAGCTAATCCTGGGCTGGTCAATGAAAACTATTCCATACCATGTACATCATGATCACTATAAATTGGTAAGTTTGCTGGGAATGGTTCTCCTTCTTCAATGGTTGTCATCACAAGAGGGTCTGGTCTGCATCTTACTCCTGAGGCCCACTGCCTTGCTATATTGGCTGAGTATAACTCTGTGTACTTTATATTAATACTGTTATTAATATTGGGTTTTATTAGTATTATTCTATTAAATCTGTTTTTATTTCAACCCACAGCTCTCCTTTCCTTTTCCTGATTCCCTTCCTCCGGTGGGGGAGAGGAGTCACCAGATGATCAAGCAACTGTCTAAACCACGACAAACTTCTAATCTTATAAGATTGTCATCAGTTTAATAAAAAATTTACATAGTCTAAAAACCCAAAAAATCACAGTCAAAAGAAATAGGAAAAATATTTTTTAATGCTTCAAATCACATATTTTAATTTCACTGTACAACATAGCATGTGACCCACTCAGTAAACAGTTCTTTGAGTTTCATGTAAATACTGCTTACTTTGAAGAGGTAGCCAAGTGCTAAACATTTAAAAGTTCTGGGGATTTTATAATTTTAGCATTACATATAAGCACTTCTGAGAATGGATAACAATTCTGCTAACACAATAGCAAAAGTAACCTATCCAGTTAAAAATTATGACACCAGCATCCACTTTATTAAATGTTTTAAAACGTGTCATGCCCATGTTACTTGCTTCAAACTGTGCTGGTTTTGAATGTGAGTACAGATACCATCACAGACTCTTATGTGAATTCAAACTTCATGGAAAATAGTCTTTTTCTTTTTTCCCTCCATGTTTTCACTCAAAAAACCCCACACTATTTTAGATGTCCTCAATCCTGCAAGGTCCCTGCACAGTGTTTTATGATACCTACATTTTATGGGAAAAAAACCAACCCAAAATGCCAACATAGTTTTTACATTATCATGGATATACTAGAAAAGTGCCATTATTGAGTTAGCTACCTATTCCTGCTCATTCATGAATGAATAATGTTAGAATTAACATGAGCTATAGTGCATTATTTATTATTTCTCCGGATTTGATGCTTAGCAGAGGTGTTAAAGGTCTGATGCTTTTTAAACAATTCATTTCCCTTTGTTATGTATTTTGCTGGCTAAAAGAATACTTTCACTTTTGTTTTGCTATCGGTATTTTGGGGTAATGCTTCTTAAAATTAGAGTAATATTAAAATTATTTCAATTTATAAGTTAAATAAATAGAACAATTAGTTAAAAACATGCAATTATTTAGTGTTAGTGAATAAATCCGGAAGTAAACTTGAAATCTATGTATTTGGCTAAAGCCTGCATTTGTATCATGAAAATGAAAACAAAATTATGCTCTTATGATTTTTTGCTGTGATTTTTATTTGTGAAAGCAAAGAAAACATCCAGGCTGGAAGCTTAGTGCTATCAAAGTAATGGGAATTTCATTCTTAGTAGCAGAACTCTGTCCAAAGATTTTTTGTTCTTGTTTGAACAAGATTCTTATTTTTGTTGTTAAAGACTCAAGATTAATATTTTACGATTCATAAAACATGGTGTTGAAGGGTGGTGAACCAGGCAGTAAAACAGTCATTTCCTAAGAAGTGTTTTCAGCACAAGCAAAACTGTCTGAATGTTGTTCAAAAGGGGCTGTTCACCTGGGTCTGAACAGGAAAGGGATCCATACAGAAAAGAAGAGTACTAGTTACAAGCTGGGGAAACACACTGTCTAACTGTAAAAACCTAGCTATTGTGTATCGAGGGCAAACTGAACAAAGAAAGATTCTTACAAGCCACTGTGAGAATGCTTTCTCACCTGTGGCTATATCTGATTATTGGTCTTATAGTTACGAACGTTTTGGCAGGGCTTGCAAATTCCTGCCATGACTTCTGTCTACTCAAAACAAGCTGTTGGCTAGTGCTCTTGGCACCTTACCATTTGCTGTGAGGCTTCTGCAAAAAAGTGTTTTGGTCCTTCATCATTTAGGAGAATGATTTCTTCCCCAAGGCTTCTGTCTGTAATTTAAGTTGAAGTGTCTGTTCTGTAGAGATGCCATGTGACACATCCCACAACCACCTTAATTTGAATTTGCAAACCATATTTTCAAGGGTTTCCACAATACCTCTGAAGTTCCCTATGCATCTCTTTGCAACTCTCCAAATTGTACCTGTCCAGAGCCCAAAGAACAGCCTGGAATTGGGGTAATAATCCCTAAAAGAAAACCCAGAGCAACCAAAAATACAGGTGCACAACCTGCAGTGGGCAAGAAAAGCTGAGCAGAGCTAGAAGGAACTTCTTTCTCTGAACATTTATAAGATGCTTGATGAAAGGACAGAACATTAAGTACCACCATGTCACCTCACTTTTCCTTGGAAACTGAGTTAACAGGCACTTTGGCTCACATTGGGTTTTGTATTATTATTAGCAAACGCTCTAAACTTAATGAGGAGCTGTGAAATCCAGCCATTCTGTAATCATGCACACATCCGTGCAAAGGCATATAAGGTTAAAAGGGTTAAAGGTTAACTGTGCTGGTTGATCAGACTAACTGGACTTGGTAGATGGCTCCTCCTATGAGCATGCTGCAGTATCGCAGCTCACTGCAGTGGCTCCTGCACTGTCCAGGATCTGAATATCTTCTTTTTTTTTTTTTTTTTTGACCCTCTGTCATGTCGATATTGGAAGGCAGTGCATAAATTAACAGTTATTAAAGGCACTGATGAGTCCATAGCAAGACTAATCTGAGCCTTTCTTCTGTAGAAGGAGGTACAGGAAGGAAAAGCACATTTCATAGTCATTAAATACCTGCAAACTTCAGAAATGTAAGCTGAGCAGGAAGGATTAGGAAGGAAAAGAACAACAGCCATGACTTAGGTCTGGACAGTTTCATCTCCTTTTTTTCTAATGGACAAAGACTTTAACTCACAGTAGCTTTATTTAACTCCTGTTTATTCTAGTGGTAATTATGAGTGTAAGTAGGGACTAGACAATGAAATGTGTACCTTCAGGAAACTTGATCTCTGTGGTTTGAGTAGGATTGTGTTGCAACTTGTTTCCCTAAAGCTTCAAATACCTCTCACCTAAAACTGTAAGGTAAAGTATGAAACTGTAATGAATAAATAAAGAAATTTAGACTACCTAATTAATTAAAATCCTGGAAAATTAGTATTAAAATTGCATTCCTTGCAACTGTAAGATTATTTACAGGTTCTTTCTCTTCCATATTAAAATCATAAACTGCTTTAACAGCAAAGAAAAAAAGCAATTTGGAAAATGTACTTTCCATAGAGCATTTTAATTGTGTTGTTATTTTGAAATGATTTCACACAACTGGGAAAAACATTTTTTTTAAAATCCATGTGATCATTTTTGTATGTGTGTATGATTTATTCTTCTGAAATTTTAGAGGTGCAATAATAGCAGTCCAAAACTTGACCTGAATTTAAAAAAAACCAAACTTTGTAGTCTACACCCATTAGCAAAACAACCAACCAACCAAAGAAACCAAAGAAAAGTAGCAGAGGGCTGAAGTCAGCATCCTAAAGCATATTTCTGTGCCTTGCATCTTGTCATGATTAATGCGTTGCACTTATGTGGCATTTGACAAACATTGTTTTGCAGGTACTTAGAATGATGACAAATTAACAAATGGAATAAATAGATTACAAAGCATTTATATAGTCATTTATGCCTTTTTACCATCCAGTCTGGACTACTACAAAGTGATCTGAGGCTAGTTATGAAGAGATATACAAGCTTCACAAGGTGCAGTATGCAGCAAGGTGATTAATGCAGAAAGACTAATGAACATAATTTTGAATCAGTAGCTTTTGTCTTACACTATTTGCTCATTTTTTTATTAATAGGCACTGAGATCATGACCCTTCTTTCATAAATCCTCAAAGGGCTGGCACTGGGCTGCCACAGATAGCATTTTTAAAGCATCTTTGAAACAACCTCTGATAAACAGGGACCAAAGAGATGATCATCCAGGAGCAAACATCTAAGAAGCAGGGTAAATTATCTTGTATGACGGTCCACTCTATCATGGCAGCACTGCTTCTGGCTCCTCCATACCCTACTGATTTGGCACTGTAAATCTCAATGGGCTATTGCTGAAGTGGCCTCAGGTTTGAAAGAACAGTTGGGGTGTCTCCTAAGATTTTTATCGTGGGGAAGTGACAGGAGTAATTTTTCACATGCGTCTTCCCTTGAGAAAGATGACTGCTAAGTAGTGATGCTGCATTTGTAAACAGTGATCAAAAGTGTTCCTTTATGGGAGAGCCCTCATGGGATCTTGATGTTTCTTCTGAGCTGCAGAATTTTCTGCAGCATGAAGGTGGACCTCACTTCATGCAGGTGCCCCTCACTTCATGCAGGTGCCATCAGTGCACAGTGCTAAGCTGCTGCAGCTGCCACCATACTGTGTTCCTGCTGTCGCTTTCTCATTCTGTAATAAACTTATTAAAACTTGGTTTATCCACTCTCCACCACAGACAGCAGAGATCATGATAATAAACATATTCCATGGATGCTTCCCTTTTTCCTGTTTTGGACATGAAAATAGAAAGACAATCTGAATGAAAAATGCTTTGGATTGATTATTTTTTTTTAATTTTAAGTTTGTTTATTTATATGATGCATGGTAATTTTTGATGTGTAGTAAATCTGATGTGTACCATAAGATATAGGAAAACTTTGATCTTACATATTCAGCCTAGCAAGTTAACACGTGTTAGCTGAGCTCTGCTAACTGCCCAATTTAGTGTTCTTTGCCTGTGGCAGCTATATAATGGTTCAATTTAGCTGGCCCTCAGAGAAAGCACCTGCAGAGATTCCATGTACCACAAACTGTCTCACTTCTTACAGGCATGCCAAGCTTTGAGTTTCTCAATTTGACCACCACAGTTTGCTGCATGCTTGTGCCATCTTGGGTTACGATATACGTATTTGTGGGAGACATACTGAAAGCCAGCTGAGAGGACTCAGACATGAAACACTGAACACCTGCAAGATGAGCTCCTTCTGGTACTGCTCGCCCTCTGGGAGAACATAATTGCCTCCCTTTGCTTGTATGACTGCTGGAGGACACGTTTTCAGTGGTGGATAAGCTGCACATTTGTGCCTGCTGAAGTGATGGGGTGGAGAGCCAAAGGCTGAGGCACTGTGGGGTAATTGGGGTGAGTTATAGGGGAATGAAGTCTGGCACTGCAGATTTGTAACCCGTCCTAGGAATGTTAAGAAGAGAAGAGCTATTTCTGAAGACATTTTGCTATAGAAATACACCACACCCAGTCTGAGGTCCAAGGGGGGAAAAGAAAAGAGAGAATGAAGCAATAGATGAGGGAGTGACAGTAGCTAAAGAGTTGCAACAGACACTTGTGCCTTAGGGGGCATGGGTGGCATGAACAGATCCAAGGAAGGGAAAGAAGGAGAGTTTAAAGAGGTGTGTTAAGCTGTAACTAAAAGCTGTCATGCTTAGCTTAAACTAGCAGCTAAAATTGAATATGTTGAATGAAAAGACAAATCTACTCTAAGGCACTTGTATGTATTAAAATTCAACAAGAAAAAGAAACACAGTAGAAAGTGTGATAAAGTAATACTAACAGCATTAGAGTGTGGTGCTTCTCAATCAACATTACATGTGAAATACATGCCTGAAAGCAAGCTGTGGTAGTTGCAAAGCAGAAAATAGAAAAGTAAATCTATGTGATCTCTATGCATTTCAAGAAAACATTTTGTAGAAAACACAAAATAGAGATTGACAAATAGAGACAACTACAGAAGCAGTTAAAGAAAATTTGTTTCAAAAGAGAATAGAAGCATAAAACTAGGATTTAAGGATGTTGAAGATTTTGTAATTGGATCTTCACAGCAGTAAATATTATATACTTTAGAACTGACTTTTTTATGAGACAAAGCTCCTTCAGAAAGCAGAACTCATCAATCAATGAAGTGATAGTACGTTTAAGCTATCTGATGTATGATATATGTGAGACTTGTATAAATTAACATGTTCTTCCTGAAACTCTGTTTTGTGGTGACATATGTAGGAATTACATTTTCAAGTACAGCATTATTTGGAAATGGAAGTGGCAAATCAATTTACAGAATGAATACCATTTTTGATATGTGAAACTTAATAAAACATCTGATCTGAAGAGTTAAGTAGCATTCAGAAGAATGTCATCCCTCTCTATCAGCAGAACATTTAGGACATTGTTTCTTGCAAAATTGTTTTCTTTATGTCAGATTTCATCTGACAAGGCCTATATTCTGCAGCAGTTAAAGACGGCGTGTGGGGGAAAAAAAAGAGTCCTTGACACAAAGCTCTAGCTGGTACATGTAGGGATGAGGAAGGTGAGTATCTAGATCTAGTCTTATCTTCAGTCTTCTAGTGAGTCATTGGCTGACATGGCTAATGCTCCCTATGCAATGTACAGTTGAGAGGAACATACCTGTTAAAAGGATCCAGTTATCCTGTGTTGAAATGCTGGTCTTTTGCATGTGGAGTTCTGAACTTCCTCAGAAAACACTGACCAGGGATCTGGTAGTATTTCCAGTTCTGGGAGAGGTACATCCATGCTAACCGAGAGGTGACAGCATTTAGTCCAGGTGCAGAACTACACTAAAGCTATGTTTCTGTCAATGCCCAAGCTAGATTTCCTCATGCACAGTATCTACTGAGCTTAGCTACATCTTCAATGACCCTTTGGGTTCACACAGGTACTTCAGCTAATTTACTCAATTAAACAAGTTTGGAGAAAACAAAGAAACATGTTCAGTTAGAAGTGTAAAAAAAAGCACAAATAATGTGAGATTTTCAAGAGCTTAGCCCTGTAGCTCACAGAACAGTCTTGTTTGAGGAAGGTGATGGGCTAAGGATAGGAGGGACTTTTGGATATCTCCTGAGTTTCTTGAATAATTTGAAAAGTTGCCTTGACCATGACTTGGCATTTCTGTACGTACTTACCTACAGATTTATGCATGGAAAAGCTCACCACTGTCCAAATGTACCTGTAGGGCCTTTGAAGTAAACATATCAGTCTGAAGTGAATGTGAGGTGGATCATGCCCTTAAACAAATATTTTTTGAAAGCCCACTGTGCGTATGGAGAAATATTTCTTGCTAAGCTTACATTTTAAAACTAAATAATTTTTTGGCTCCAGGTCTTAAAGGAAATGGGACAACTTTCTTTTCCTATATTATATTTTAATGTCGCTAAAAATATGTTTAAGCTTCTTTTTATTTTAAAGTGACTGTTATTTTTTTTTCAGGCTTTTCTAAAGAACCCAACCCAAGAACAAAAAGTACCCCAAACCCTCTGAAGGAAGAGAAAGCATCAGAAATTACTGGACTGAAATGTTTTTAAAAGTTTTAAGTTTGGAAAGCAGGGAATAAATGGAAACTCTTTTGCAACTACAAGAACTGTTTTGCACTCTATGCCAGTCCATGGGACTGTGTCAGAGCTCGTCAGGTACTTATTTGGTTTATATTTTCCATCCATGCTTATGAATCATTCAGAAACTGATCCAGATTTCTGCTACTGCTTTGTTATTTGTAAACATAAATTGAATAATCTGGGTGATTAACTTTCAGACTACATAATGTCCATAAACTGATTGCTGCAGAGTGTCATCACTGGCTGTTCACATAAGGTGATTAACAGTTTTACAGTGTGAGCTTTCAGCTTCCCTTTTGTAGAACTAAAACTTCTAAGAAGTTTGAACAATGAATATCAAATTAACTCAGAATCTAACAATAGTTAAAGGATCCGATTTTCAGTTCGTGCTGTGAGTCTTCATCTAATGGGAAGCAAATGTTGCATACCTTCTGTAGTGTTAGTTAATATTCACTTCTTTGAATTGTGCTACTGAATCAAAATAATCACTTCTAGGAGCTACTCGACATCAGCAAGTAGGGACACTTAGCAGGTATACTTGTCAGTTTAGCACATGTTGTTCAGAAGTTAGATTTTTGTACAGTTTAGTTGATAACTTGAGTTATCTTGGGTAAGGATTCAGAATATTGAGGGGAAAAAAGGACTGCATGCATGTATGCTTCTTGTTACTGCTCTGTTATAACCAATTGTTGCTTGTCCAACAATACTGTAAAACATATGGCACTATTAAAGTATTTGGGAGATACTGAAGGACCTTTGGAGGAGGTTAGTCCTTGCATGCCCAGCCTTTATGTATTGTTAACACCTGGGTGATGCCTGAGGCATGCCAGCCAATAATTATATACCTTCATATTTCTTTCCTGACAATCTGTCATCAGTAGTTCTAACTGTGAGTTAAAGGGAGATTCTCCATGCCTAGCCTTTTTCTCTGTACCAAATTCTACAATATCTTCTGCAAAATCGTATTTATTTCACCAGCAGGTTACATAACGGGGTTCATTACAACCATTTTGAATACAAAAGAAAAATAATGCAGTGCTGGGTCTTCTGAACTATTTGAGTGACAGCTGCAGACTGAGCAAACACACTGCAGAAAGTAAATAGCAATTAAAATATTTTTAATATTTTAATGACCATATTTTGATCTTATCTTAAATTAGGATCATCATGGTTTGCACCTCAGAGAAAGGCAATGGCATAGGATTTGCATGTAATTAATTTATGATCATTCCAGCAGTGAGCTTTCTGTGAGAAGCAAGGAGTATAAAACATCCATGCATCAATAACACATAAAAGTTAGGTTGGAAGAGAGGAGTTCAGCTCTTTACATGAAATTGTAGGGTTGAAGGACAAAAGGAATCAGTAGGTCATCTGATCTGATCTCTTGTATAATATGAACATCTATTTTTCTAATGAGGTTAATAATTCTCCATTAATTGGTGCATATGTTGCATTTGACTTACGTAGCTCTTATATAAAAGCTTTCAATCTTTATATGAAGGCAGTGGGGAAACTACCTGTCCATTGGTAATTGCTTCAGGGATTAATAATTTTTGAAGTTAACAGCTAGAGTGTTTCCCCATCTTAATTTCCTTGTGCTTAGCTTTTGTCTGCTGAGCAGTTTTTTGTTTTGTTATGCCTTTCCTGATTTATTAAAATTCTTTTTATAGTCACTATTTTTTTGCCATGTGGATATTTTATAAGTTGTAAGCAAACAATATCTCACTATTGTTTTTTAAAAGCTGAGCAGAATCCCTATTCTATCTATGCAAGGCATTTTCTTTGAGCTCTCAAATAATTGGGGTGACACTTTCTGTGCACCTTCAACATCTTTCTTGAAATAAGAACACCTAAGGTGGAGGAAGAGTTCCAGTATTAGTCTCACCACTGCTATAAGGGGTAGTTAAAATCACCTTGGCTTTGCCCCATTAATTGCTCTTTGTGTATCTGAGGATCATACATGCCTCTTTTGCTGTGTCACTGTAATAGAAGCTTACCTTCACACATGCTTTTGTACTTCATGACTTTTTTTTTTTTTTACCCTTGGGTGTAATTCCTTAGCCTGTGGCTATGTTCAACTTTTTTTTTTTCCTAGATGTATGGTTTTCATAGAACCATAAGATAGTTTGGGTCAGAAGGGACCTTTAAATGTCATCTAGTTAAGTCCCTCTGCTCATTGGCAAATCTTCAACTAAATCAGGTTGCTTACAGCTGTGTCCAACCTGATCCTGAGTGTTTTCAGGGATGGGGCATCTACCATGTCTCTGGGCAACCTGTTTCAGTGTTTCAGCAATCTCATTGTAAAAACATTCTTCTCATATAGTCTAAATTTACCCTCTTTTAGTTGAAAACCATTACCCTTTGTCCTATCGCAATAGGCCCTGCTAGAAAGTTGGTCATCATCTTTCTTGTAGGCCCCCTTTAAGTACTGAAGAGCTGCAATAAGGTCTCCCCAGAGTCTTCTCTTATCCAGGCTGAACAATCCCAACACTCTCAGCCATTCTTTGTAGGAGAGGTGTTCCAGTCCTCTGATTATTTCTGTGGCCCTCCTCTGGATGTGCTCCAACACATCCATGTCTTTCCCCTGCTAAGAACTCCAGGGGTGGATGCAGTACTCCAGATGAGTTCTCATGAGAGTGGAGTAGAAGGGGAGAATCACCTCTCTTGATCTGCTGGCCACAATTCTTCTGATGCAGCCCAGGGTATGGTTGGCTTTCTGGGCTGCAAGTGAACATTGCTGGCTCATATCCAGCTTTTCATCCACCGGTATCTCGAAGTCTTTCACCAGAGGTCTGCTCTCAGTCCTTTCATCCCCTAGCCTCTATTGATAGTGTATGGCTGCATAACTCTTTAGGGTTTGGCAGGATATCTGGGCAGCCCTCCTCTCAATTTCATTCGCCATTCAGCTAAGATCAGTGAAAACTACAGATTGGATTAAAATGAATACTAGCATTAAGTTAAATATGAACCCCACTAGAAGCGTCCTCTGCTGTAGGTGACTCTCAACTTTTAGTAACCTGTCTGCAAGCCATTATCCTTAAAGAATCAAATCAGGTTTTTGACAAGATGTACTTTCCAATATTCTCTGATGACTAGTGGTAGTATTAATATTCTTATCCTTTCATTCTTTGTGATGTAAATCCTACATGATTTTTTCATTAATCTATCCTGGATTAATACCAGGATCACTGGTCTTAAGTTGCACAGGTCATCTACTTGCCCTTCTGTTGCGAGCTTTCACAAAATTAATGCTCTCTAGGCATCTGAAATCTTTCTGCTATTGCAGGCTGTACTGGAGATGAGTATCAGCCAGCAAGGCATTTCAGCTAATTCTTAAGGAATTCTTGGCTGAAAATTTTCTGAATGTTCTGTTTTTAAGATATTTATCTCTTGTGGATGTTGTTCAACATCCTTCTTAATTACTTACAGACTGCAAAGTACTTCAATGCCCTGCAGTCTCATGCATCATCCTTTTTATTGTCTCAGCAGCTGCATTTCTCATGACGAAGCTTTAGGTCTCGGTATAAGAGCTGGCAACTGTAGTGAACACTGCTCATTTCTTTCCATCATGATTCATAAATACTATGGGAGTAGTCTGTCCTCTGATTTGTAGGTGTAATTGTCATTGAGTTCAGCAGAACTTGTGGCAAATGTAGTAAAGGAGTTGTAGAGCAAGATAACAACCTCTGGTAGACAAACTGACTGTATGAAAGAAGAGAGCTCTCACTCTTTACAAACCTTAACTTGTTCTGATGGGACTTGCAGCTTAGTTGAACACAATAGCCAAATCATAAACATGCAGTTTGTGAACAACTGTATGGTTGGACATCACTTGATCTCTGTTTTGTAGTAGAACCACTATTATCAGTGTTTTTCAGAATGCTTGGTTTTAATACTAATCCAGCACAGCTAAATGCAGTTCCTGAAATTAGAGCTTCACATAATTTCAGTGGAAAAAGAACAGATAGTCTCAATAATTATTGCTGAAAACAGTTCACAGAACATTTAGGAGTAAACAAAGTAGTACAAATCTATAGAAAAATATTTTCTAGTTGTATTTGTAATGGTTTTGTAATTTTTTGTTAGACTGTGTTGTGTTTTAAACCCAGTGGGCAACTAAGCACCATGCTCGCTCATTCCCCCTTGGTGGAATGGAGGAGACAATCAGGAAAGTAAAAGTGAAAAAACTTGTGGCTTGAGACAAAGAGAGTTTAATAAGTAAAGCAAAAGCTGTGTGCGCAAGCAAAGTGAAACAAGGAATTAATTCACTCCTTCCCATGGGTAGGCAGGTGTTCAGCCATCTCCTGGAAAGCAGGGCTCCACCACATGTAAAGGCTACTTGGGAAGACAAATGCCATCATTCTGAATACCCTCCCTTTCTTCCTTTTCCCCCAGCTTTATGTGCTGAGAGTGACATCATATGGTATGGGATATCCCTTTGGTCAGTTGGGGTCAGCTGTCCCCTCCCACCTTCTTGTGCACCCCCAGCCCACATTCTGTTATGGTGGTGTGAGAAGCAGAAAGGCCTTGGCTCTGTGTAAGCACTGCTCAGCAATAACAAAAACATCTCTGAATTATCAACACTGTTTTCAGCACAAATCCAAAACATAGCCCCATACTAGCTACCATGGAGAAAATTAACTCTACCCTAGCCAAAACCAGCACAGATCAGAAGTATGCATGGTTTTAAAATGTCAGGTTATTTAGAAAGAATAATGTCTGACTATTATAAACGTATTTGCTTGAAATATACTGATAACAGTTAAATTTATATTTGTTGAAAAAATGAATCAACTAAAATGACTAGAACTAACATTAATTTAGTTACTATTTTGAATGCACCATGAGTTCAAGGCATAAAAAAAATCTTTGTAAGAAAGACACTTCTCAAGAATTGAAAAATATATGAGGAAAACCCATGCTATTAAATGAAAATCACAGGAATAATAACAAAGATGAAGTTACCTTTCAAAGAAAGGATATGGGTTTTGGCCCTGATTAATACAGCGTTGATTCATCCAGGTTATGAAAAATATTCTGTCAAAGCATCCTGTAATAGCAGAGGAACAGATACCTGCTGTTAACCACAAATGTGCATAAACACAAAAAACTTATGTATATTCACATGTGTAGAGTAACAGTAGCAGCCCTAAACACTGCTTCAGTACGCTACCTGGAAAATATTTTATCCAAGATGTGCTGAAATTGGCTGGGCAACTTTATACTGATCATCCCTTGTTCTGACATGTTTTATGAAAAAAAACCACAGGAAATTCTGTGTATGTATCTTCATGCCAACAGTCAGAAAGGACAAAAGACTCAACTTGCAGCTTGAAACACAATTCTGAAAATTCAGAGTCAAATGAAAATCCATCACCCATTATACACACTTTCTGTGCTAAGCAGTCTATATTAGAAACAGCATGTACTAGCAAATATTGGCATGTTATTTCTTTCTTGATTGACTTCAGAAAAGTTTTCTGCAATTATTTTTTGCAGAAGGGGAATGAATAAGACTAAAGGAATCATTAATGTATTAGCTCTTGTACTAAAAGCAATTTAGATATGGTCGAGTTAGTTTTACCCAAAAATAAGACAATCCAGTATTAAATATCTAGACATTTAAATAAAAGAGGTGTTTACAAATTATTAAACAGAAAATAAAATTTAAGAACACTATGTTCCATGACCAAAAAAGAGCTATGTAAATTATGAAACAGAGTACAATATATAAGGAGAGAGACAAAAAAGAAGTAAAATAAGCAATCAGTATGAATATGAATAACAGTGAATATAAATAAGAAAATTAAAAACTACAAACTCTTGGTATCATAGCAGTATCTATTCCCAGTTGCTTTAAGGAAAACAGAGGATGAAAGAGATAACCCATGTCTGAAAAAGAGTAACAGTTACTTAAAAATATGAAATCACCTAATATTAGCTAATCAGTTAGATGCTCATCCTGGACAAAATATGACAATGGCTAAAATGGTACTCAACAAAATAGGAATGTGAAGAAGTGACACCCAAATTTTCACAGCTCCCACACAGCAGTTTCAGGACTAATGCATTGCCCACTGCCTTCCCCTTTACAGCCCTTCTTATTCTGAAGATATTACAGTGTTTTCACTGAAAGGATGCAGAAAGAAAGCCGTGAATGTGCCACAATGTCTGAAGCAAGTAACATTACGTAATTTGGGGTCTGATG
Source organism: Mesitornis unicolor (assembly GCF_000695765.1). Classification (NCBI taxonomy): domain Eukaryota; kingdom Metazoa; phylum Chordata; class Aves; order Mesitornithiformes; family Mesitornithidae; genus Mesitornis; species Mesitornis unicolor. The sequence goes on along the minus strand of NW_010203785.1, from coordinate 14,146 downwards.
CAAAAAACATCAGATAAGTTTGTATGGGTGGCTTTGTGCAGATAGGTAGACTAGAAAATGCAAGTGCTGTGAAAGACTAAATGGTACTGAGCAACAGCCATCCTTTTTGTTCTAACATGCATAAAAGTATCAAAAATGTACCTGCTGATAAATTATATAATGTATTAGACTTGAGCATATCATTCACCTTTTTCCATCACAAACTGTGATATAATATAAGCCATCCAAATTGTCGCAGACATGTCAGGTATGCTGCCATACAACTTTTTTTTTATTTACTGAGGAGCTTGTAAGGTGCAAAATAATACCCATGTTTAATTGCAGGAAAACCATTTGCTGAGAACAATCAAAGAATTACAGGAGCCCAACCTTGCACTGGCCAGAGTGTGGGAAAGCTCTGCTTTTTCTCAATGAGTGTGTCCAGAGGCACTAAAAATCTCCCTGACACTAAAGAAAGATTTTATCAGAGATCAAAATTGCTCAATTAGAACAAGATAATTCTTTGTGCAGAGAGATCACTGATCTGTCAGGTGACCCATATTAATAAGTTTTGCAAACAGATCTCTGAATTCTCCTCTCCTGCCCATTGTCTCCTTACAGGTCAAGGTGTTGCCCTCATTTGCCTTTCAGACTAGAAACAGTTAATGGCCCTCAGTTTGCTCAAACCTCTCACTTAAAAAAGTTCTTTCTTTTCATCATGCCAGAGGGAGGTCTGCTCCCTTCTGCACACAGATTCCCTCCTTGTGCCAAGTCTTTTCCCCTTCTGCAGACTCCCATGTTGTGCTCCCCTTCCTGCTCATGCCCTAGAAGCATTTTGTGCCAAACATGTCCTGGAAGGGAACAGTTCTCCTCCCTCCATAAAGCCCCCAGAGTACAGCACACAGGACAAATTGCATTCCTTCCTTTTGCCCAGTGCTTCTGCTCTCTTTAACAAAACATAATAAATGGTACTCAAAGGATAAACAGAAAACAAACTTGTTAACTACTTGCACCATTGTTCTCAATAAGGTTGAGAATTTTTAATAAAATTATTCTTGGAATAATCCAACATTTATCACTATTTGTTGCAACAGGAAAGATACCCTATTCCTGTATTACATATATAATATGTTTCATAAAATTTAATTCCACTTGGCAGTACACACTGCATCCTGTCTGTTTCAGAAGAAAAGTTATTCCAAAGAGACCGCAGCTGCAAATATTTCAGACATTAACACAAAAAGGAAGCAAGATGGAAGTGCTGAATACAACCAATTTAAAACACAAGAAAACAAATGTAGTAAGAGAACATGAAAACAAACAAACAAACAAAAGATGCTGCAGTATATAGATCCAGAAAAATATTGCAGCCACTGTTTTGAAAGCATTTTATAAAATATTTTTTTAATAATTTTTTTCCACATTGCATAAAGCATTTATTGATATTCTAACACTTGTGTTGAAAAACAGAAATACAATATATAGGATATTTGCGGAAAGACTGATTAATAATTGCCATTCTTGTCCATAGGAGAAATATGAAGAAAGTTACATGAGAAAGGTAAGCCTATAGGGACTTTTTAGAGCATTTATAGGAACAGACTCCAAACTTGGGCACTTCTTTGATGCTATGGATAGATCCTAAGGATACTGTCCATTCTAACTGGCAAGAATTACTGCTTTCTGCTGTGCACACTCTGGTGTTCTGTGAACTGTGGACGATGCTGGTAGACATCATCCTTCTGCCAGTCATCGCACCAGTTGTCAGGGGCTCATAGCAGTTCACTTCTGCACAGCAGCTGTAAGAGAAGAGGACCCTGCAGCTTCTCATTCTTCCTTCACATATCACTCAGAAATGCTGCATTGTATTCCTATTTTGCAATTCTGTGATTTATAATCTCCTACAAGTTTCTGTTGATATGTGAAATAGTTGTTGCTCCTTTTTTTCAGTTTGGGAAGAATTTGATCATTCAACTATTTATTAACAATGGTCTGAAATTCATAATAATGGCAATTCTTCTGCTTGCATTTACAGCTGATAAAACAATAAGGTAGATTTTTACATTCTCAATTGCCATACAAGACATGAACTTTGAATGTAGTGATCAAATATTAAACACATTTTTACCTTTAATTTGCATAGATACTACTTTGAGTTTTAAGAATAATAGTGTAATGGTAAGGGAAACAGTATTTATTCATTTTTATTTTGGCATATTTCTGAGCTCTGAAGCAAAAAACCAGAAATCTCATCTGTGACATGAACTTAATAAGCTATTTCTCAGTAAAGATTTTAAACTAGTTGACAAAAGGAAAAAAGAAATAAAAATTATTTGACTGTTCTCAAAAAATTGACTTAATACATTAACCATTAAATATTCTTTTAACATTGATAGAATGGCTTGAGTAATAAATACTTTTAGTTGTAAATAATGTATTTTATTTCTAAAACCTCAGAACTTATTATACCCTCAAATATAATTTGACCAGGTCTAACAAGGCTCAGCTGAGATTACTTCCATGAATATTGGAAGGTTGATGCCTTTGCTGGGATAACTGGGAGTGAGCATGGACTCTCTGGATACATAGGTAGAAGACCCTTCTGCCTGGTCTCTGCCTGGCTCATTATTTCATTTGTATTCCCACTCTCCTTAGCCCTGCAGGGAAAGGAGAGCCCAGAGCCTCCTCAGAACCTCCAGTAGCCTTGGGAGGGTGTTGCAGATCCCTGAAGGTTATTTATCTTCCTGGGTATGAGCTGATGTTGCTAGAGAGCAAATAAATTACAGAATGGGCCATAACTTTGCCCATAAGCAATAGGCAATCACAGAGGTGTCCTCCTCCACCTCACAGTGGCTGCGGATAAGCCATGGGCAACCATGGAGTTGTCCTTGTTCACTTCAGTGTGGCAAATCACTGGGAAAGTTCATAGTTCCCATCAGTAGGAGAGGGGGTATTTCTCCATTTAGGTAGTGTTTTATTTTTGCCATTCAGCTGGCCTGACTTAAGCAGGTCTGGATGTTTCAGTGTGGGGTGACAACTCTGACATCCTCCATGGGCAGAAGGAAACCTCAGTCACATGGATGCCAGACTCTGACAGGAGGCAACTCTGTGACAGGCTGGAGCATGTGGACAGTGCCTCTTCTCACTGCAGATCCATCTGACCATGGCACAGGACAACCATCTGGGGTCAACTGTGGCACAGCTATACTCAGTCTGAGGAGGACAGTAGTTTGTCGCAACACCCTGTCTGCTAAAACAACCTGAATAGTCACTGGAGGAGCCGTGGTGGATGGGATGGGTGTTACATTTACACAGAAAGGTTAAAAAACATGTTTTGGGTTCCCTAAATATTGCTGGGGAGTATAAAGCCTTTAACAGTAAGAAAGATTACTTATGACAAAGCAGTGCAGTCTGAAAGTAGGAAAATTAACAGTTAAAAATAGGGTTATTTTTCAATAAGGACTATTGAAACTTTAATAGAAAGGGAATTCTCTAAAACTTTCAACTGTTTTCACGGTGTTGACTTTGCTCACAACCTGCACATGAAAAGAAAAAAAAGGGCTAAATAATGCCTGTGTCCTGACCTTCACAGTGGTTTTGGTGAGTGTTGCGGATGTCAGGAAGCATCAGCCATGGAAGACACTTAACAAATCCATTCGAAGTTTTTAATTCTAAACAACAAAAGCCATGAATCAACCTTCAGCATTAACCTAGCTTTGCTATTTAATATAGGTCTTATTTGTTTAAATAATTGTGGGAAACTTAGAGATATTTCTAGAGATATTATGCGAGCCCAAAGGCATATTTTGTGATTCTCACATTACTGTTTCGGTCCATTACTGTTTCAGACACCAAGGTCTACTCAGAAATAACAAATAACTTTCATTATTCACCTGAAAGAAATGAAGAATATAAAAAAATAGTGTTCATAGATGTGGCAGATGCACCCACCCTACTAAAGACCTGAGAAAGACCCAACAAAGACAATGCTGAAGTTTCTGATCCTGGAGGTACCAGGACTGCCTCCCCCCTCACAGCTCATGTCTGGTCCACACAGTGGGGGTCAAAGGCAGGAAAGTCGGGGTCCTCAGCCAATAGGGGGCTGACACGACCATGTATTGACCACAGATCAGATTTGACCAGGGTATAAATGGGGCCCCATCGGAGGACTCATTTGAGTCGGTCCTCCTCGGAGCAGCAGGTCTGCAGTCGGAGTCTCTCCCCTTGAGTTGGGACGCCACTTAGGGTAACTTCTTGAGATTGAGAGCCCTCCCTTTTTGGTGAGTGAGTGAGTGCACATTTTGGATCGTTTGGCCAAAAACTTAAGAATTCTTAACTCAGCTGTGTCTGGTAATATTCCCAACCAGCATATCGAACCTGTACTTGTTAAATGTCAGTGGAATGTTGTTTTGGTGAATGAAGTTTTGTCTGCTTCATTTCAGTTGCAGATTAAAGCTTGTTTGAGTTCATTATTTGTGTGCGTGTAGCCATTTTGGTGCAATTCCGTGACAATAGAAATATCCTGGTATAATAAAAAACCCAAGAAAATCTCCTTATCATTCTGAAAACCTTTATATGTTCTCCTTTTTGACATTATATTAATGAGAAAAAATTTTAATGAGCATTTTTTGATATCTTGTTAACTGCTTTTCTTCTCACTAATGTTAAATGTACACCATCTGTAAATACTCATGAAGACCAATTAGGGAGAAAAGTTATCACATCAACGCTTCACCTTTCAGTGCTTTTTCTGCGTGATGGTCATGTTTGAAGGGTAGGAAAGAGTAAAAGGCCTATATTTCTATTTTATTGACTATTATGGCTTTATTCAGTGTAATAATAATAATGTACTATCAGTAAACTGTGAAGACTTCGCTACAGTCTTGTATAAATTTAATTTTTGTGGGGAAAATAAGCAAGGATGGGATCAATGAGGTAAATTTGGGATTAGGAAAATAATACTGTGCTTCAAGGAGCATTAAAATATGTTTAGATTAATCATGGATTAACATTGTAAAAACTGAAAACTCATTGTTGTTAATCTCTCTGAACTAGACGGAGCTATTCTAAGCCAACACTGAACAAAGTTTTCATGTGTGGAATGAGGCAGGAGTTTTCAACTTTTCTTTTGCTAAAATCCAGATTAAAAAAAATACTGTTGATGCATTTGTTTCAACAAAGATTTCCTCAAGGATTGTGTAGAGTTTCATGTTGAATGAAGGAGAGGAAAAATAGATTCCAGCTATGGAAAGTGGGCAAGAAGAACAAAATTATATGGTTTTATCCTAGGATAAAATATAGAGGGTGATGTAATATCACTCACTGAAACTGAAGCTGTATCTGCCCCTGCATATAGGAGGGATACAAATTTATATACTGCAATTAATAAATAATTTGCTTTAACTGTTTTATTTTATTTTCTGTGAAAAAGGGAGAGAGACCTTAAACGATTCTCTGACACCTGAAATTTCTGCACTTTTACAACACAAACACTGCTGGTCAAATTAACAAATGGCATTGAAAAAGCTGTGGTACTTAGGCAAAAAAAGTTTCTTAGTGAGAGATCACGATACATACAGTTAGCCTTTCAATAGTCCTTGGTCAATACGGTTTGTAAAATTGCTGCATGCAGCAGAAAGACAGGAGGTGCAACTATCCGCTTAAAAGGTATCTATAGCCTGTTGAACCAACCTTTTTGACTGTTTAAATAACAATAATTTCAATTAGATACAACAGAAATAATAGTGCAGCTGATTTACAAACTATTTTTAAATTTAGTCTATTTGCAAGAAATTTACTAATTATAAATAATTTGCATATTTTGCATAGTCTGGTAAATCATTCCATTGTTAAACTAAATTAGGTCAAAGATCTGAATGCCATAATTGTTGAAGCCCTCAGTTTTTAACTCTAATAGATTTGTTTATATAGAAAATCTGCTAATTTGAAAAGGAGAAAGATAGGAAAGTAAAGATGATGTTTCTGTTCTCTTCTCTTTTGCCAGTGAACCTGGCCAGTAACCAGCAGGGATACTCTGCACTCCAAAGCTCTTTCAGGTTCCTATTCCATTAGAAGGACTACTTCAAAGCTCTTGATGTCCCACATTTACAGTGTATTAGGAAAGTGGTGTGACAGTCTTGGAGGATGGAAAGGGGAAGAAAAAGTTGAAATAATAATATTTTATCAGTAATGTACAGTTAGAAATAGGCAAACAACAATGGGGTTTCTTTTTTGTTTCATAAAATCACAGAATGGTTTTGGTTGAATAAGACCTTCAAGATCATCAAGTCCAACCATCAGTTCAGACCTACTTAGTCAGCCACTAGACCATGTCCATAAGCATGACTTCTACTCATCTTTTAAACACCTCCAGGGATGGTGAATCAACCATCTCCCTGTTCCAGTGTTTGACAACCCTTTCAAAGTAAAGAAATTCCTCCTAATATCCAACCTAAACCTTCCCTAGTGCAACTTAAGGCCATTTATTCGTGTCCTATCACTAGCTATGAGGCAGAAGAGACTGATCCCCACTTCACTACAACCTCCTTTCAGGTTGTTGTACAGAGTGATAAGGTCTAAACACAATTCCCTTTTTTCCAGACTAAACAACCCCAGCTCCCTCAGCCGCTCCTCGTAAGACTTGTTCTCTAAACCCTTTACCAGCTTTGTTGCTCTTCTCTGGACACACTCCTGTGTCTCAATGCCCTTGTAGTGAGGGGCCCAAAACAACACAGTATTTGAAGTGCAGCCTCATCAGTGCTGAGTACAGGGGAAGGATCATTTTTCTGGTCCTGCAGGCCACACTATTCCTGATGCAGGCCAGGATGCCTTTGGCCGTCTTGGTCACCTGGGCATATTGCTGGCTCATATTCAGCTGATTGTCAATCAACACCTCCTGGTCCTTCTCTGGGCAGTCCTTCAACCACTCCTCCCTAAGCCTGTAGTGTTGCATCGGATTGTTGTGACCCAAATGCAGGACCCAGCACTTGGTCTTGCTAAAGCTCATGCAATTGGCCTTGGCCCATCTCTCCAGCTTGTCCAGGTCTCTCTGTAGAGCCTGTCTACCCTCAAGCAGTTCAACACTCCCGCCCAACTTGGTGTCATCTGCAGACTTACTGAGGGTGCACTTGACTCCCTCATCCATGTCACTGGTAAAGATATTAAACAGAAGTGGCCTCACTACTGAGCCCTGGGGAACACTACTTGTGACTGGCCACCAGCTGGATTTGACTCAATTCACCACAACTCTTTGGGCCCAGCCATCTAGCCAATGTTTTACCTAGTAAAGCCTGTCCAAACCATGCGCAGCCAGCTTCTCCAGGAGGATTCTGTGTTTGTTTGTTTGCCTGGTGTTTGACATCTCCCTTACCTTCCTGTCTCATTTTAGAAGAACTTTTTTAAATGAAGTTGTCCTATGCTGTCTAAAGTATACACACACACACACACAAAGAGATATCTTGGAAAAGTTATTTTATTTAAAAGTGAGGTACAGGAATGCGGTTTAATAGTAATTGCAGCTGTCCCTGACACACTGTGTGGTGGTTGGCTAACTTGAGAGCGCTGAAGTCATGCAGCCACTAGCTTCACAAGAGGAGTGTCCCTGGGCTGCTGTACAGTGGTTTGCTCCAGTGCCACTTATTTCTTTGCCTGGAAGCATAGGAGATAAAAGACTAACCTTAAGATGATAGTGCAAGTCAATAGCAAGGTCCTGAATGAAGTGGGAGACACAGTGCTTACAGTCCCTGCTGGACAGCAGTCAATATCAGACATCACACTTAAACTGTCACAGTTTGACCTGACAATCCTTTCTCAGAAGGACCAGAAATAGAGCTAGCCAAGTTACCTTGCATTTCTGAAGAAGGTCACGAGCAGGTCACTGGCAGATGGAGGTGTGTATTAAAGATGTCTAGTATGAGTTTAAGCATGAACATTTCTAGCCTGCATAAACATAAATGTTAAGATGCATAAGAGATTGTTACTGCCTAGCTGGAACAGGAGCACAGTTAAAAGATCTTTATAAGGAACAAAGAGAGAGGTTTGCTCTGGTCATGTGAAAAAAAAATTACTGAAGAAAAAAAAAAGGAGACTTATATAGTCAGCAATATATGTTCTAAAAATGCAATTTCCGGATTAATAACAAAGACACTGTTCTAGTTCACTAGTTCCTTTAGGACGTGCGCTTTTGACCCATGCAACATATTGTGCCCCATGGCTCTTAGCTGAACTGTGACTTAACTGTGCCTATTTTTTTTAAAATGTGTGATGTCTATTAAAACTAGCTTGTGCTTGTACCAGGACCCCAGTGGAAATGAAAGAGATGTCTCGGTGGACCGTCCATTGGTTAAATATTAAAGGATCAAACTTTAATATTTAAGTGTGTATGTAGTATATTATATAAAACAAATTCCCATCTGAATATTTTAAGTTTTTTCTTTAATCTTGGGAAAGCCAGCATTTCCATCCCTTAACTCTAATTAACCAGATAAAACAGTATTTCAAGGATATATCTCCTATGAAAGGAGTCAGGTTTTCCTGTGATTATACATATCTTTGCTCCAAGGCACTTATTAATTTGCTTAAAAGTCCATGCATCATTTCACAGATTGTTTTAGCACTTGTCATCTTATCAGTCCACGTCTCAGTAAGGCACAATTGAAAAAAATGAAATGAAAGATTAAATATTCCAGCATGCTCTACATTATAAATATAACTGTCTTCATTTTATATATGAATTTCCATAAAAACAGAGCAACAGAGAAGGGTGAGACATGATGAAGCACAGTGAAAGATGGTGGGCCTAACAAATGCCACTGGGGAGGGAATCAGAGGCAGCAGGATAGATACAGTTGGAACTCTTTTATCCCCCTGCAGCTGCAATACTCCTTGACTCTGCTATTTTGTGTCTGATGTATCAGGGAGTAGGAGGTGTAGGTGCTTTGCAAGGGCAGGGGGTGGTGATGGGGCAGGAGAGGCAGCACCTTGATGCTGAGGGCTACTGTTCTGCCCTACCCCAGTAAGGGAGTTAGAGCTGCCCACAGTGCCTGTCACCCCAATAGGCCCATCATGATAAGGTGGGTCCACAGTCAAAGCAAAAGTGTCCTATCCTTGAAGCATCATAGTAGGTTGGAAACAGAAGAGACAGATCCTCCAGATTAGTGAAACTGAGGTCCAGGTCCCCAAATGTATTTCTTCAGTATCCCTGTACATGCATACCATTTAAGTGCACAGAATCTTGGCCAAGCTACTGCTTGGCTGGATGAGTGCTTAAATCTTGTAGTTGGCTGACCAGTGACCACACACTATGCAGCTTAAATGCTGAGGTCAACCTGGAAGTTAACAGTGCCTCAGCCACTGACCACTGTCTCAGATCGCAACTGGTTTTAGACTGGATATTAGTGTAATCTCCAAGTCAAGGGCTTGAATGTCACCTTCCTATGTGTCAGGTGAGATCACTCATAATGGGTTGTCTGCTTTCTTGCAATCAACATGTAATAATTTGTAGATAGTGGAAGGGCTTCATAGTGAAAGACCTCACTATGAAGGAGTGAGGACTTCACTAAGACAGGAGACATATCCACTGAAATAGTGAGACAGTTGGACTAGATGGTCATTGCAGGTCCCTTCCAACTGAAAATCTATTCTATTCTATTCTATTCTATTCTATTCTATTCTATTCCTATTCCTATTCCTATTCCTATTCCTATTCCTATTCCTATTCCTATTCCTATTCCTATTCCTATTCCTATTCCTATTCCTATTCCTATTCCTATTCTTATTCCTATTCCTATTCCTATTCCTATTCCTATTCCTATTCCTATTCCTATTCTGTGGTTCCATTCCATTCCATTCCATTCCATTCCAATCCATTCCAACCCATTCCAATCCATTCCAATCCATTCCAATCCATTCCACATTTTTGTTTACCCATTGTTTTGGAGTCAGATTGGGCCCATATCAGTCATTGTTACACAGCTACAGCCATCAACCAGCCCTTGCACACCAAAATAACTAGAACTAGGTGGAGAAGAATGAGAGCTAGGTCACTTAGAGCCTATGCAGAGTCAGATGACTATGCCTAGTCTCACTTCTCTGCTCTTCAGCCGTGGCTAATTTAGGCAGATCCTTGCTCAAGAGATTTCTGATTTTATTTTATATTTTTAGTAAGCCCTTCACTCTCACCATTCATTGCCTGGGAAGTTGTATTTGGGCTGAGAAATCCATGAGGTCACAGGGGGAATAAAAGTTAGCTTTGCAACATTTAAGTACCTTTGAGGATCTGGGCCCAAAGGCTTAATCCTACACCATCAAAGTCTGTAGGAACTTCCTGAAGTCAGAATGGGAAATTGAGGTAAGGATGTGAATATGTTCTTTTATTATTTCTTTTTATAGTTGCTGTTGGTAAAAAGCCTTGGAGTAGCAATTCTTCTTTGATGCTTCTGCTGTAAAATCAGAGTTCAAAGGGGCTGGTTTGGATCTGTACAATAGTCTGACATTTTATCCCTTTTCTTCAGCTGCACAATCATATAAGGAAATTGAGCAATAGAGTGAATTAAAAAGAAATGTTATGAAAATCTTATTAATTTTACTGGCTGCTTGGCTTACTAGGAAAACTTTAAAGAATCAGAATTTTCCAGTTTGAGTGAAGAAGGAGCGGAAGCAGTTGTACTACACAGGTAGAGGTATGGAGAGGTAGAAGAGACAAAATGTAAAAAGAAGGAAGCAGAAAAGAAGAAATATAATGTAAGGGCAGTTCATTTTTGTTAAGAGGAATTTTGACCTGAAAAAGTCACGATGAATTTTTCTGATTTTTCCTAACATAAATGCAATATCCACATGCGATCTAATATGATGCTACTTCTTTTGCTTAAAATTGAATGAAACAGAACCAAGCTATTAATTTGGTGTACTACTTTTTCTTTGTACCTGTCTGAATTGCTTAAAGGTTCATTAAGTTTTGTTATGGAAATTATGGAATAATCTGCTGTTAGGAAAGTTTCATCCTGGTCTGACGCTGGTAGATTAGACAATAGCCATTTAAGTCTTGAACTGAATTCTGTCTCATGTAATTGGATATTCTCACTCTATAGAAATTTCTGTATTTCTCTGTATTGCTCTAAGTTCTTGGTGCCAATGTTATCTTGTTCCAAGGAAAACTGCGTGTGAAATATTTTCTGTGATAGAAAATAATTCCTTTTATCAGGTGTAAAAATTGTTGCCTCTCAGTTTTATGGCAGATCTGTTTACTTTTATATCATGTTAACAGCAATTTTGCCCACTTCACTGCAGCTGAATTACTCTACTGAGGAAGGGATCAGAGTGGTCATACTGAAACTCATTATTCATTAACTAAGTTTGATGAAATGCTTTTTCTGCAAGCAGTTGTACCACAAAGACATTTTGATTAAACTTTTCCTTCAGGTTTTCCTACTAATTTTTTGAAAATATTTGTTTGAGCAGATTTTTCTTTCCATGGAGGAAAAAGGAAAAGAGGAATACTGATTTCCAGATCTGAAAAATATGATTTGTCTCTGAAGAGGCAGATAGATCAGAAAGGAAAAATGTAGCTGGATAGGTAATGGAAGAAAAACAGCAGATGGAAAAGAGAGGAAATGGAGAAAGCAATGAGCATCAAGATGAAGAACAGAAAAGGAGTCAGGATTGAGCGTATTCACACTGTATTGAATGGAAGGCAGAGCTTCTATCTGCAGCTGAGAGAAGCAGCTATGCCAGAGTACTAGTAGAGAGCATTGTTAACAGGGAAACTCCTAAAAATTCCTTGCAGTAGGACACATTTCCTGGCAATGACACAGAGTGTTCCTTCCCCTTCTTAGCTGTGCGTTGGGTGCTCAGATAATGCTGGTGTGTGAGAAACTGGGCAGCCATCACACTGGAAAGCATAGTAATAAACAATCTTGATACTCTTGAGCTTTGCCTGACCCGTAGCCAAGCTTCTACACCATTTTTCTAGTGGAACAAGTTTCATAGTAAGTGATTTCATTAAGAACTTGATGTACAGCATGAGCAATTCTTCCTGTGAAAATGCTTAAAGTTCCATATGCTTGGGAGACTATGACTAGATTTGTGTGGCAAAAAGTGTCCTGGATTTTTATGTAAAGGTTTGTCTTGTTTTCTTATCAATGACCACATTCTCAAAGAAAGGACATCTTTGCAGAAAATGGCCCATGGTGATACTTGAGTACCTCAGTCTATACAGTGGCATATATTGCAAATACTAACAGCAAGCATAAAAGCATGTAGCTCAGTCTTGCTATCATCTTCAGGATTACACTTTTAGAAATATTGAGTGGAGGAAACTTGGACTCTTAGGAGAGGCTCTGAATAATTGTACTGTTCAGTTGCAGCCCTTCAAGAAGCTTGGCTAGGAGTCAGGCAAAATCCCATTCGTTAAAGGTCCTGTTAGCTTCCAACAAGATCATAATAATAAAAATGTGGAATTACTGTTTTGATACACAGTACACTTAAAAAATTAAAAGAAAATTGTCAAAGGTTTAAATTAATCTCTTCTCAGAAAGAAACATACTTTCTAAATGAGTTGTCTCATGTATTGCCAAATTCTGTAATGGTACAATATCAGTCCTTTGAAATTTTGGGGCATATTGCTTTTGGAAAGACAGGAAGCAATCAGACTTGTAACTATAAGCCATGCAGCTTGTTTAACTGTGAACTGAAAATCTCCCTCCTTTAATTGAAAAACACATTGATAATATATTATGAATATTCAATTTTAGTGTTGCCTTCCTGAACTTGTATTAAGTTTTACATAAAAAAATGCTGGGGATTTTAATGAGGTCTCTCCAACTTTCAACAAGAGAAGTATCACTAGCAGATTAATAGCTGGAATGCAGCTGAGGCACTCTCTGCCCGTCAATAATTTAACTGGGATTTTTACTAATCTTTAGCAGTTTTAAACTACTATGCAGCCAATAGTATACAGCTAGAATTAGTAAAACTTATGAAGAAATTCCACACTGTGTGATACACATAATAAGCTTAAACAGATTTGGCTTAGAATAAGTTGTTAATTGACAGCATATGACTGGCTAAAATCACACAGCTGCTTTGCAAACCACTCAGACAAGCAGTTCTAAATTAATACACATCTAATTCATTATTTATGTAACAAATTATCTCCTTTCACAGTTAACAATAAGGAAAAGCATTTCCAAATGGGTCATCACTGTAGCTGGCCATAGACTTATGTGGGATGCCATTTTCAAAGGCTGAAGAGAGAGGGTAACTGTTTAGAAAAAAACCTGAGTTCATATTGGAGCTGGCCCTCATCTCACATCTCAAAAGGAAAGGAGCATAAATAAATAAATATTTTTCCAACTGCTTAGCTATATTTATTTTCCACTGCCTCCCTGCCTACAGCAACACGGATGTCCCCTGAGTTCTTGAACCTGTTTCTTTCCCATCCGCTACCTGTCCAATTGAAGCAGCACTAATTATCCCAGAAGGCTTTGCTCCTGTCAGTTAAGGCAAAAAAAAGCACTAAAAGCCTTCTGGAGCTGCACCAGGGCCATTGCAGGCAACAGGTTGTGGAGCTCCTGGTGAAACACATCTAAAACCTGGAGTCACAGCTTTGAGCTGAGGAGGAACATTGAAGTGGAGGAGCAGGGGTAGTACTTAACTGGCCTAAAATGCAGCATCTGAGAAACGCATTGTTACAGACACATACACTTCTGACCCAATTACAGACAGATTTATTTCTCTTCTGCATGTAATTTATAATGCTTCGTTCCTGGTGTTCCTGAAAGGAGGCAGCCTCCATAATTTGTATTTATCTCTCAGGACTGTTCTCTGCAGATCCACTCCTTTTCACTAAGGCTTTTTTTCATAGCTCGTACCTTTTCCTGTTCTCTGCAGACTCTTCTAGATTTGTAGTTTTGGAGGAGAATCCTGCAATTGAAATGGGAGAATTCAGATATATGATCTTTCCATGCTATGAAGAACTGACACCTCAGGGTCTGCTGATGACCATCTACCCCATGAGCAGCCTGAGCATTAAACTGATAATTTTATAAGACTAGGAAGAAACACTCACTTTAAATAACAAATAGTAAAATTATGTTAAAATTTTAAAAGCCTCCTTCCCATTTAATTATTTGTGGAAATAACGGATGGTGAAGGAGTCTGGAGCGCAAGT
>NW_010203784.1:101774-102021 GCF_000695765.1 Mesitornis unicolor | reverse complement strand
CTCGTCATAAAAGGAGATAAGATCAGTCAAGTCCAAGTCTTTTGGAGAAGTGTTACCCTGCCACCTCTGCTAGCTACTGCTTTTGAAGATAATTGAGTCAGATACTGTCCTTCTTGTCTTGAGGACATTGAGTTTCTAGTTTATAGATATCCACTTCTCAGGGATAGCTTGTGTTTGGCAGACATTTGGTACTGATAACAGATCTCTTAATGAAACCCTTGCTTTCTGTAAGCTAGGCTCTGGAGTT
>NW_010203784.1:67785-101736 GCF_000695765.1 Mesitornis unicolor | reverse complement strand
TAGGGAAAGTAACTTACTGTAACCATTTTATATGAATAGTTGAAACTGAAAGAAAGTCATTTTCCTTAAAAATTTTTCTTTTTAAAGCTGAGAAGTGTTATGTCCTTACTGAAATGCAACTGTAACATTGGCAGAGCTTTTCAGGTTGTTTTTGGCGGGTCAAAGCTGTTACCCAGAGCAGGGAAGGTTCTGGAGGACACGATAGGGGCAGGAAGATGTGCCGCCTGTGCATGTCACGATGCCTGCAGTCTGGAGATCCAGAGATCGCAGTCTGGCTCTAATGGTGCGAATCCTTTAAACTCAGTTATCTGTCTTTCTGCATAGTATAAAATAAAATAAAAAAAAAAAGAAGAGATAGAAAATGGAATTCAAATTTGCCTGCTCGCTGTAGATAACCCAGCGTTGCCTCTGTTGTCAGGTTCTTGCAGTGCTCCTGCAAGTTGTCAGGGAAGGTTGACTTTTGCTGTATTTCATTCTTGTATCAATGTTTATTTTTCCCTCTGTTAGCGTATCAGTGACACTGAAGTTGTTTGACATTCTCGTTGCAGCAGGAAAGGTTAATTGAACGTGCAAGATCTGTTCTTCCTCCGTTTTCTATGCTTTGAGCCCCTGCAACAGGCTGTGTTTTATTGCTCTCCAAAAGCATTTGTTCTGAGTGCTGTATGTCCTCCTTGATAGATAGACCTACACAGTAGAAAACATGTTAATGCTAATGCAATTACAGTGACTTATACCTGCTTCCTTCACTATTATAACTCCAAACGACATACCACTTATTTTCTTGCCGTAAGTCTCTTGTTCTGTGCCATTCCTAACCAGCTACCACGTACCTCAAATTAACTCCCGAGAACTGACGAATTAAACTGCAAGACCTCTTCTTTTCATTAGAAGCCATAAATGCACATCGTCCTACGTTCCTGAATTTGCAGCTTCGTCAGCCAAGTCAATCCCCGTGGCTGAGGCAGGCGAGGTCCCCAGCTCGAGGACCGGATCACATCGCTGCACTGACGTCTCTGCCTCAAGTGCTTTCCCATTGAACTCGGCAGCAAGGGTCTGCCGCGCCGTCAGCGATGTGTTTTGATCCGCAGCATTTCGGAAGCGCTCCCATTGACCTGATTCTATTTTTAATCTGGCTACTCATAAATATTAAATTTTATAACTCTCTACAAGGCTGAGATTTATATGCTGAGCAAAAAGCAACACCAGCAATTTTTTTTTAATCTGGTGGAAGTACAGTAAACAGATTACCTCAGCTAGCTAACTTAAAAAGAAACTGCCTTTTTGTTCATAAAGCCAGCATCAATGAGATGCGTGTTTGTTATTGTTGTGACTGTTGTTTCATTCATGCTAAGTTTAGGGGCTGCTTCAGTCAGGTCTTCCTTGGTCAGACAGTTGCAACCCAAAGGTTTTCCTGAGCATTGGACAAGAGGCAATGGGCAGATCCACAGGCACAACAAAATCATGAGGCGTTGTTGTGACTGCTCATCCATGCACTTAAGGCCTTTCCCATGACAGACAAGAGCCTCATGCCCCTCTACAGCTTCGCTGAGATGCCTTGGCCAAGTTTCCCTCGCTGGCCATCACTTAAGGTCTCCATACCACCACACTGGTGTATTGCTCTCCTGGACTTTTTAAAAATATGAATGTATTTTTTTAATGCAAAGTGTGAAATGAGATGATTGTGCTTACTCACTGGACTCCACTTCAGTGTGCATTTACACTTTCCTACAGTGACTCCGATGAGACTGTCACCCACCCCAGTGACATGTGTAGTCTGAATAACAGAAAACGGGAAAAGTAGCTGCCGGCCAAGGTGCTCCAAACATCAGCACATTAAATGGGGCTGGTAGTGACAGCACTAAGAAAGCAACACTGGGAGAGACTGCTGGGCTGGGGACAGGCACCCCAGTACAGGCAGGGGTGCTGGGAGGAGCTGTACCACCACCAGGAATGTGTGGCTGCCAGAATTATGACCAAAACCGTGCAGTTTGGCATTGGGCTTTCCAATCAGATCAAAGCTGCCTTACACAGCCTGGAAGAGAGGGAAAATATCCAAGTACCAAAATGGTGCCAGCATTTTGGCTGGCACAAATGCAGATGCTGACTCAGTATCCCCTGTGCCACTTCAAGGTCCTTCAGCATCTCTCTTGCTCAAGCCACCTTGCTGGCAAGCCCAGGCGAGGAGGAAAAAATTGCCATTAAAATGGATTCTAAAAGTGTCTTCGCAGCAGCATCTGCATTAGCAGAGAGACAGACTTATTTGTAACTAATTACAGTTCTTTGCAGCATTTTATAAGGTATTCAGCAGAAGCCATTTAATTGACTGGACTGCTTTTCAGATTAAATACTTCTCAAATCAAAGTCCCACCAGGAATTTATGCGGCTCCTCAATTTTGCAATGAAAAGCATCCCCCTTTCATCAATGGCCTGTGTTTTGTTTGCGCGAAAGCTACTTATGCCACTCTATAAAACAAATGTGAATCATATTATGTTCTTCATTATGGTTAGAGGTCTAAAAAAAGGAAATTTGCAGAAGTGAAAATCAGGCAGTTGTATGTCTCTGCTCCGTTCAGGTCCCAGATCGCAAATAATTTGCTGAAAATTCAAGGCCACTTGAAATAGAATTAGTTGCTGGACTGATAAAAATACAAGACAATTCACATAAATAGGACAAGTATATATTATTATTAATTCTAATTTCCATGCCTCACTAGACAACCCAGTTTGCTACCTGTGACGCAGATACATTGCCAATTAATTTCTCACCTTCAAGCCTCTCCATGTTAATTTTATTTAAAGTTCTCAAATCCCATCTTGTGCCAATTTAACTCTTGGTTGACCACCACTTAAACACTTGGCAGCAGCCAGATCTGTCCTTCCAGAAAGGGGCGGTTGGCCTCGGGAGCAATCATTGCAGTGACCAGTCTCAGTTGGTTACATTCACTCCAGGAAAAATCACTGCTCAGAGGGAGATGCTGTGATTCCTGCCAGTGGAATGTGTATTTTCTCAGATTTTAGGGTAGGAGGGGAGTAACTCTTGAGTTTTGGATGATTTGCTGCCCAAGGGAAGTCTTGCATCCAGAACAGGTTTCTGCACAGAGAACAGGCATGTTTCTCCTCCACTTTTCCTTTTCGAAGGGATTGCTGGAAACCTGCTTATAGAGAAATAATTTTTTAGGAGATTCAGAAGAAGTGTTCAAATTATTCTCATTTTGCCTTGGAAAAATAGTTCTTCAGCAGCACAAGCAAAAAATACAAGTTAGTATGAGAAATGAAGTGTGAAGACTACTCATAGAGCACCCTACGCCTCCCTTAACTCCCCTGGGTAGCTGCAGTCTAAAGCATCAATAAAAATAACTAAATCCCAGAGGACTGGTCTTTATGAACATGCCTGTAAGACCTACCGTCCTTTGGTGCCTTCCAGAACTGGGGAGAAAGTCATGTAATGGTGCAGAATAGCGTATGGAATAGGAGGTAACAAGAAGTAGGGACAATTTAAGTAATTTTTATCAGCCAGGTTAACTCCTTCAAATTTTCCTCTGTTTCTTTTCCTCTAATATTTAATATTTTAGTCCCAAGCCGAACTCCCAGGCTGGCTCATTATGGTCAGGCTTCTAGAGAGGCAGAAAGGAGACATCCTGCCCAACTGGCGGTATCTGGTGAACTTTCCAATGATGCAGACAAATGGAGATCATTTAGGCGCGGCTTTCAAGCAAATTACTTTGGTGGAGGATTTGCACAGCATTGAGAGTTGTATAGATTTCACATAGTCCTTAATTGGCAGTAGAGGTCAGGAGAAAAGGGATTAAGAGGAGGAAAGGAAGAGAAGAGGAAAAGGGATAACTTAAAGTCTGGTTTCATGTTCCTGTGATGATTGGGAAGGATAACAAATTAGGGACATATGGGTTTTGTTTACAGAAGCTATATCCCCATTTGGACCAGGATGACGCATGCACTTGTCTGCACAAACTTTATACACTGGCTGCATTCTTTATTTTTAATTACTCATGTATTTTCCCCATCTGTTTTTCTTACTTTTTATGCTTGGCTTTCTGGTCTTAAGACTTTTCTGATCCTGGGCTCAGTCTCAATCTCCTTAGAATAGATATAGTAATGGGTAAGTCATTCAGCCTTTCATCTGCCATTAATGATGAATTACACAGCCTGTGCTAGGTCATCAGCTGCTATAAATTGGCTTAGGAACACTGAAATCAATATACACCGACCGAGAATTGGATTCTGTATATGTATTAGTACCTCATTTGCTTTAGTCCTTTTGGTTGTTTTGAACTCACAAACGATTTCAAAGTCCTACAGATTTATTTCTGGTTTATTTCTCACGTTGCTCCCATGATCCTTTGGGTTTGTAACTCATTTCTGATGCGATGCATCATCACCAACTGTGTAATTTCATTTTCAAATGCCTTTTAGGACATGATTTCTGGTCCAGCTTTCTAGTGCCTACTTTTGCCTTTCAATTTATTACAATGAAGGACAGGCTCATTCTGGACATTTTGGTCGTGGAGGAGTATATTTGGGCATACTGTCCTCATCACCTGGTTTAAAATGCCCCACTTTGCGTTGGTGAAGACTGGAAGGTGTTCAAAGGTAAACAGATATTTTTTCTAACTGCTGCCATCATTTTTCTTGCATCCCCTTAAGCACAAATTCCAGACAGCTCTCATCACCTAGGAGGCGGATATTTTTTCTTTAAAGCTATTCTTATGTAAGAGTCATGCTTGTATTTCTAAGCTTTTTCTTCCACTTTATAGATTTAGCATATGAATTTTTCTTGCAACTCACATGAATTCTTAATCAGCTTCCATGTAATTTTTTTCTTCCATGCCAGATTTTTCCTCCAGGATGTTTCCAAGGCCAGTAGTATTGAAGTACTCCAAATAGGGCCAAAATAGTTCCAGACCCATCATATGAAATAATTCATCTTTGGTCAGCATTACTGAAAGGACTTTTTCTAGAACATTTTATCAGTCAAAAATTAAACATTGTCATTATCTCAAATAATGTCACTATACCAGAAGATGTTGTAGTGTGGAGCTGGTTTCATATCCTTATTTGAATTATTTTAATTATCGTGCTGGAAATCTTGTGTCACATTACCATATCTTGGTACCATCCCCAATGGGAGGCTGTCAAATTTCATTATATTATGGTGACTCTCATTTGGTGGCTCAAACATATTTGCTGCATGAACCAACCCTTGTGTATTACTCAAGATTAAGTCAAGAGCGTGCCTGCAATTCTCTGAAATGAACTGTTGAAAGGAGAGGTTGACCTAATTAGAAAAGTCTCCCAAAGAGCAGCAGAGAAGGAAGCTCTTGTAAAACAAAGGACTCCTCTGCTTTTCACTGAGATTTATTTTTTGACCTATTATGCTCGTACTGTAGTTGTCTGCATCATAAATGGCTCTAGGATAGAAAGTTTAACCCGTTAAAATAACTGGAGGGGGGTGAAGAGGGGCTAGATTTAGATCAGACATTAGGAAGAAATTCTTTACTGTGAGAGTGGTGAGACACTGCACAGGTTGCCCAGAGAAGCTGTGGGTGCCCCCTCCCTGAAGGTGTTCAAGGCCAGGTTGGATGGGGCTGTGAGCAGCCTGGGCTGGTGGGAGGTGTCCCTGCCCATGGCAGGGGTTGGACTGGATGAGCTTTAAGGTCCCTTCCAACCCAAACCATTCTGTGGTTCTGTGAAGACTGCACACAGTGCCAGGCTGTGGCTCGCCAGTGCTGTGCAAAAGACTGAAGGAACTAGGAAGGATGGCAGCTCCTGGCACTTCCAGCACCACACCATTCCTTAGGACAGATGTGCAACCTGGCAAGTGCAGCACAAAGACTGGATAAAGCTAGTCTTTTGCTGTGTTGGATGAGAATTTTCCTTCTTTGGAGAGTCTGCCTGAAATAAGGATAAATACTGAATTTTCTTTCCTCCTCACTCAGGACTTACCCTTCTTTTTACATAATGTATGTCTTTATATTATAGAGCCCATCTTACCTTCCATGGGTTTTCTTGCTTTACAGGTTGCTTTCAGGATTTTTGTCTGATTTTTTTTGTTTTCATGTGGAAAGACAGTAAAACATTCAGCACTGCAAACAAGGCAAATGAATCTATGTGGTTTTACAGAGCTCCTTTAGCAGTATCATAAGGCTGTCTTCAAAATTACAAGTTGGATGCTGTTAGAATAGTAAATATGTAAATTCATGATAAATTTGCAAATGTCCTTGAGCCACTGAACCCATTGCAGTTGTGCGGGTGTCTCAGTTCAACAGAATTGTTAAAGTTCTTACTTCAGATGACAGAATTGACTTTCATCTTCCCACATTTAAACGCTTTCCCTTTCATATCTCTTTAGATACAGATAATACAGGGGCAGGAGGGGCCGTCAGAGAAGTAAACACCGCTTGCCTCTCCTTTTCAGCTGCTTGTTTTGCTTCTACATTGTCATTACATTCAGTTTGCCTTTCTGCTTTTTTCACAAGTCCTGTGGAGTTAAGATGCTGTGCAGAATTCTTCCGCTTTCTTCTGTGCTTTGTTGTTTGTCAGCACCGTGAGAGGGGAAGCATGCGGTGTGGTAGATGTGGGATTAGGCATAGATCTGACACAGCCTGAGCCCAGTTTTAGAAGGCACTCAGCTCTCTGAACGTGTGTATCCAGCATCACATCATGGTAGACATACCAGTATTTTAGGTATAATCATACCAACTGTATGTTGAACCTACCATTTTGAGATTATATTTTTAAAATTATCTTTTCAGACCTTTCTCTGGCCTCTGTCATTACGCAAAGAAGATATATAAAGTATATACCTGTCTTGAAGTAATCTTATTTTTTTTTATCTGATTACATGGGAAAAAGTATTAACCAGGTTCTTGGAGACCTCTGCTGGTAATCTCTCAGATTTTCTTATGTCAAAAAGGGCAAATGACCATTAAAAACCTGGAGTCACTCTCTTTTTTAATGGGACTTTCTGAGAAGTATTGTAGACATATCTAGACTGGTGGGGTTTCTGAAGGTAATGGACAAAAGTCAGAGGTTTTGTATGGTCTCTGAAAACACGTGGCAATTTTAGTGGAATTTGATTTGCATGCGGAGTCTGGCTAAACTTCAGCTGTATTTAAAGAATGAACAAACAAACACCAAGCTTTGATACAAATATGTGAAATGCAACAAAAAATATAGTATAATAAGTGTCTGAAAACTGCCAGTGCCAGTTTTCACCAAGTTCTACCAAAATGTATCTCCAGTGTCTGTTTTAGGACTTTCTAGGTTTGTTCATTGTCATTAATACAATTACTGAGTCCAAAGATTTTTCATACACACGGAAGACCTTCCTATGGGAGCACTTGTTGACATGGCCCTAATCTAGAAAAAGATTGGGAATTTGGACCTGAAGTAGTGCCTATAAGCATGGAATAACCTTAATTTCAAGGCAGAGGTAATTCTAAATTACAGGTTTTGAAGTTGGATTCTAAATTTCAGAGTTTTGAAGCCAAGGTCATATAGATCCTGAAGAAGAAAATGGCTGTGTTTGAAGGACCCGGGGACTAACAGTGCCATTTATTCCTCTGCTTTGTTTTTGTACAATGATCAGCATTTCTGAAGCTGCTCTTTTCATTAAGTGTCTTTATTAAAAATATTACAGAAACAGATTCTGATCTTGCACCTGCCACCTCCAGAAAGCAGAACTGGGGTCGGGGTGGGGAGGTGGAATCCTTTAGCAATTATTAATCATGTTACATTTTATATATATATATGTATACGTATATGTTATGGTTGGACTTGATGATCTTAAAGGTCTTTTCCAACCAAATGATTCTACGATACGATGTTAAGTCCAACTTTTAAGTGTGCTACTAAAGAAAGAAATGGCCATTTGCTTGCACCTGGAGAGCACGCTGTTGGTTACAGACATGAGGCTTTATTCATTACTTCTGTATCGCAGCTCAGCCCAACTGGATTCAGAAAATCAGCGACGTACACGCAGCCATAGAGGAAAGCGTCCGAGCGAGCGGGCGGCCGAAGCCCTCCTATCGCTGGCTGAAGGATGGGAACCCACTGCTGCCCCAGGTAGGCACCCCTGGAGCCCTTCAACGCCATCATTCAGCCAAATGATCCCCCCTGTTACAACCACAAACTAAAACAAGTCACTGAAGCATTGGTTTCATGGTAGCTGGCATTTTTTTCCCTTCGCTTATTGTGAAAGAACATGGCACCCTAGATTTCATCAAGACCCCGATAAAGATTGCGCAGACATCTTGCCCTACAACCAAGTAGAAAGCCAGTAGCTCTTTATATTACTGTTTTGCAAATGGTGAAACTCCTGGGGAGGGAGGGAACACTTTGCTGTACTTACTAAAACTGATAACAGAAGCTCCGTATCCTTAGGCTGATAAACGATACCCCGGTCTTTTGTTCCACACTCTAGTTTTACTTGCATCACACTGGTCACAAGCAGATGTTCTTGTACTTAAATCACATTAGTGGCTGATATGAAGTAAAAGATCATTAAATTATTAACATCTATATTGTTTTCAGTAAACTGCCAAGGATTTTTAGTATTTTTCTCTGTGCTAGCTAAGATGGCAACCTGTCTCACTAAGGTTTGTTCCCATATATACTTTACTTATAATACCATTGTTTTAAAGAATGCAGTTGGCTGTGATGTGCCACCATGGAACAAAAGTGCATTTTTTAATCCAAGTTTATCTACTTGAAAGGGGTATTAATCTAAATGGCTTTGGTATTAAATCAGAGAGAAGTCAAGGGGAAGTCCTCCAATTTAAATTGCATTTACCAACTACTGTATTGGTTTTACCATTTAGTATCTAACCTGACATAAATTTAACTGGCAGACAAATAGATTGGAGTATGCAAATTCTTCCCATTACTGCTACATGTTTTGTGCACTTTGGCATGGAATAGGGCACAACTGCTGGGTTTATGTTCCAAGAAAAGATCCATTTATTTACTTTTTTAATCTGTTTCACTATTTCCTACAGGGCAGAGTTCAGCTAGAGCAGGGCTCGCTCACGATAATGAACGTCAGCTTGTCAGATGCCGGCATGTATCAGTGTGTAGCAGAAAACAGACACGGCACCATTTTTGCCAGCGCAGAACTGAGTGTCATAGGTAAGAGTACTTTCCTGAATGCGGCAAACATCCCCAAACCAGCAAAGCCTTCACCCAAGCTGGTTTTCCCAAGTTTCAGCATCTGAAGCAGAAGAGCTACTGAGCATCCTTGATAACTTGTAGTTTTTATTTAAGGTGTGAAACGAAAACTTGAGAAAGTGGGTGGACAGAAAATAGATTTTTTTATATCATCCCAGTTTTTCATATTCATCCAGGTGAGTGAGCACAAAGAGCTGGTGAGGTCACCCTCTTGCTGGTTAGAAATGTGTTATGGAGAACCCCGAGTATTGCCCCATGTCAGCGCATACTGTCCAGTATGCACTGTCCACAGACCCCTGCTCGTGGGCTGTGGAGACTGACTCTTTTGAGGAGATGTTGAAAAACCACCTGAGTAGACCTTTCACCTTCCTAATGGCAATCGTAACGCTCCCATCCCAAACCCTCACCAAGAAAAATCATTTCTGTTTGTGTTCACCTGCTCTACTCATCCCAGTTAATATCAGAAAACTCTCCTGTTCATCCAGGTGTTAAATATCTGACAGAAGGTAGCAAAGTTGTACAAGTGGCAGGCCTGGGAACCGACACATGAGCATAGATATGTAGTTTTGAAGGGTTAAATAGAATCCATGATTGCAAAATAGTAGTTTAGTTGTTTTCAAAGCCAGTGTTCAATAGCATAATTCCCCACTTTATCCTGAAGAACAAAGCATGAGGTGTTTTCTGATTATGGCATTTTCAATGTCAGTCATTTTTTATCAACAGCAATAGACACCTGCATAGAAAAAAAGATTGTCATTGTTGCTCTTCAAGAAAAATACAATGATGCTCAATAAATTAGACTTCACAGTGCTAAGATTTATTGGACGTGTTACTCCGTGAAAGAAATCAAAATAAACCCACTGATGCTTTTCCTGTCTATTCAAAACCCACATAAAAATTAGCCTTTGGGAGGAAGGCAGACCTCCGAAGACAGAAGCTTAGACCTTGGTGATGGGTACCCAGGGGTTGACCTTGTGTATGCACAAAAAGCAAAGACCTTGGAGAGCCTGCTCTTAAAAACGTGCCAGATACCATGTGTTGGCTGACTTCCCATTTGGGTTATGCAGTCTTGCTTCTGTATGTCACGTGAAAAGTACCAGAATGGTACCGCAGATTAATTTCTATGGGTCTGTGATTTAGTTTGGCATGTTTTTTGAAGAAAACCAGCATGTTTTCCTTTTCACTAGAGTTTTCAAAGGAAGTCAGTATTTTGAGATCTCACTGAGAAATGCTGGCTTTTAAGCAGGTCTTTCCGAGTATAAAAATGGGTATTTTAAAAGGCCCTGAACTTAAGCACTTGAAATGATTAAACACCACTAATAGCAAGTGAGACTTACAGCAAAATGAAATGAAAAAGAGAAATTAAAAATTTACAGACAGGGCTTTTTTCTCAGAGTGATTCTTCTCTATTATTGTTGCCAGTTACATTACCTGGAGTCCAGCTAAAACCAGGAGCCTGTTGTGCTGGGCAATGTACAAATGTATAGTAAGATGCAGACATTGCCTTAGAGAATTTTCAGGCCAAATGTTTAAAAAATTAAAAATGAAGAGTGGACCTAGAGTGAAAAAAAAGTAATTAAAATCTTCATTTTACAATCAAGGTGTGAAGAAATTAAACGCATTACCCCTGAAGTGGCACAGGGAGGTTGTAGCAGCGCTGAGAACTGAGCCCAGAGTTTCTAAATGTCGGGTGACAGCATTTTGAACGTCACAGAATAAACCCATATCGTGAAACTCCTCTACCTCACACAGGGTCCACAAGGAAATAGCAAATGACTTGCAAAAAAACCCAGTCTAAACTGTTCATTACAGAGATGAAACTAACAGGATTACTCAAAAATCTATTTTGCCCTTAAATTTTGGAGAACCATCTGAGAAATTATTTCCAGAAATGGTACTGTATCAATTATGATTATGCGATATAAATAATAATCCATCTGGTTCTGAGTGCATGGGTGGGAAACTGTCCTCAGGATGCCTCCTTTAATTTTGAAATGTTTTTCATGGCCAGTGTTGATTTTCAGATGGCTCTTTTATAGTCTTTAATAACATACATGTTTTCCTCTATGCTAAAATGAAGTCAGCCATCTATGATTAGACGTAGAAGAAGAGACAGCTCAGAGATTAGTGAACTCTGAGTTATGGAAGTGGAAGGTGAGATCTATTTGATCCCATTATCAGTGTAGAATTACGTTTTATTCAGCTCTTTTGCAGCAGGAACACTATCCAAAAGGCAAGATGCCCTAAGAAAAATTAATTCGCTTTTTGTATCGCACGGCAGGTTTTTGTCTCCCAGCTGCTTCAGGTGAGCTTTAGATCAATTTATGGAGCATCAAGCAGATGCAATGCGTGGTGATCTAAACTTTCACCTCCCAAAGAGCAGCAAGAAAGAAAATCGAGAAAAATGATGTTGATACAGGAATGGGGCGGGAGGTGCAGGAGGCAGGCACACAGCCAGCAAAGGGGAGGGAGAGCATGAGAGGGGACGGGGCTGAGTTTGCTGCCACTGATCTGTCAGAAAGTAAACTCCTGTCAGCAAAGATGTAGCGACAGGGTAAGAGTTGTTGCTAAAACCCTTCAGCTGCCTCACCTATTTGCTTTGATTTCTCTGTATTGAAAAAATTAATTGTTCCACTTGATATAAATAAAACCTTCTGGTCGTCTTTGGGGAGTTCACTACCAGAGTCAGTGGAGAGGCAGCCACCTCAAAGCTCTGCCTGTCATTGCGTCCCATCAAATAAATCATTAAAAATCCTTTGAGGCAGGAGTCAGAAGCCAAACAATCTTCTCCCTCCCCAGCCTGCTTTACAGCCAGTCTGCAGACTGTCTACAGGGCTTTGGTGGCTGCTTCGGTGAATATCTGTCTGTTCTTCACAAAAAGAAGTGTGCCCTGGAGGGACTAAAAAAGATGATTCAAGATTAAATTGTACCCTGGTGCCTACTTAAGTCTTGCCTTGTTTTGCTTGGTTCAGGACCTGGCCCTGTCAAGGTCTCCCATCGTTATAGCATTAAAAGAAAAGATCTGTTTTATGCAACAATTATGAACATGAAGCATAAAAATAACAACTTTTCTGGAAATATTCTCATTTCTGATTAATCGAGTTGTGTGTTTCCAACAATTTTCCTGTATGCTGTTGCTCTGCACATAGCAATGTTTGACATAATGATCACGCTGTTAAGACACAAAAAAAGGAACTACATTTTACAGTTCATGCAGGCGTAGTTCTTGGGGGTGCTGCCCCGAATAAGATGTATGTGATGCCGGGTTTCTGCTGCCTGCCGAGGTTACTGGTTTCTGAGGTTTGTCACTGAACGTTTGTTTCTGAATAAGTAAAGAGCTGAACCCGTCAGGTTTCTGTTTGCCCCATCTGTATGTGCACATGGTTGCTAAAGTCAGATCATTTAGGAATTGCAGGTGAGAAACAGCCCTGGAATATTGCAGTGTTCAGAAGAGCCTGCCTTTGGTTTTTCCAGAGGGAATTCTGATCTGCTTGGTTTTTCTATTTTTTTTTCTTTCAGCTGTTGGTCCAGACTTTTCCAAAACTCTCTTGAAAAAGTTAACACTTGTTAAAGTGGGCGGTGAAGTAATCATTGAGTGTAAGCCAAAAGCTTCCCCCAGACCTACTTATTCTTGGAAGAAAGGAAAAGACATCCTAAGAGAAAATGAAAGGTAATGTCTTAAAGTAACCATTTCTTTCATTAGCTTGCTCCAACCCAGGGGCTTTCAGCAACGAAACCTAAATTTGTCATTAATAGCTTCCTAAAATTGACTTGCAAATAAATGTGAAAACAGCTCGTGTTCAGGCTCTAGGAACTGGGGGTGAGATTTCTATTCCCACTGTGTTCATCCCAGTCTCTGTGTACTATTAAACCATCCCTGCCAAGAAGCTGATAAAGATACATTCTAAAAAGCAAATATTTTGCCTCTGCGTTTCTTTAAACAGCCATTGTTTTTCAGAAAACTTCCCAGGAGATAAAACCCTCCACTGCAAATTACACTGCTCTGGTACATTACTCAATGTCCTGTAAACAGGAATTATTTGGGGTCAGTAATTAATTTGGCAGTCCTAATGCGTGAATTGAAGACTGCTTTTTCAGACTGGCCACGTAATTTTTCTTTCTCTTTTTCTTTCTTTTTTCTTTATTCAAAAGGAGAACGTTAGTAGGAAGTAGGAGTCTGCCTTTCAAATTCACATGTGGTTTTTGCAGTGATTTGTTGCTGAACGTATAGAGATTTGATCGTGTTACCTGTCCTGCTTGCGCAGCACCTGAGAGGGGGACCTGGAGAGCTGTCTGTCCTGGACAGTCCTCCAAAATACAATGTGCCACTTGGATTGCTGGGGAAAATCCTGTCCTATTCATGAAGGTCAAAAAGCAGAAAATTACAGGAAATTGTTATTTTTAAAAACTTAAACCCGTTAGAGCAATTCTTTTATCTTGGAAATAGTATTGTTCCATCCAACTTGCCTGCCTATAATGAATATTGAAGTATATGAAGAGATGATGTATACGAGTATGCAAAAAAGCTGTAGTTCATTTAGAGCCAAATACACAACCTAGTTCTGCCTTACTTAGCTCCTGTTACCTGTTTTTTACAAAGGTATTGTCTATGGACTGTTTGACTTCACCTCAGTTGTGTGATCAGTTGCGCAGAGCTTTCTCTAGCAGCCAGGTTACAAAGCTGTGTGAAGTCAAAGTTATAATAGATCAAGGTATATTGATTTTTAAAACTAAAAAACTTGTTCTTCTGGTGAAGATTGTGCAAAGGATGGGAAATACTAAGTACTGAAAGTTTCAGAGTGTCAGCCTCATGGGCTCCCATCCGTCTCCTCATCCTCACTGGCATTATCTGTAGCTGAAATGTGCTGTTTTCTCTGGTATGTTCTCCTAGGCATGGCACAGTTCTTTCTCCTCATTTTAATTTAGGAGTGAGAGAGAAAGCAGTAGTTTATTTGAGCGAGGTGTTAGGAAAGGACAGGAATGTGAGCGACTGTGTTTCTTGCTTGATCGCTCCCATGCAATCCTGACAACAAAGCGATTTAATTTTTTTTTTAGCACTACTCTCTCGTCTGCAAACTTACCTAAAAGTTGGGTGCTGCAATACAGCAGAAACCCTTAGATCATGGTTTCCCAAGGAAACACAGCTTGTGCACTGGTAGCATAAGGCTAGGTGGCAGCTTGGTCTGTCTGTGGTTTTACTTCCAAACCTTTACTTACTTTTGAACTGGTTATTTGAACTGGCTGTAGATGTTTCTGCTGGGTTCCACCACAGTTAAGAGAGGAAGATCAAAAAATAGCAGTTTTCTTCATGCTTTCTAGCCAGGAAATAGGCAACTGGGGAAGGAAGACCCTATTATTTCCGCTCAATGAGACCCTGTCACCTAAAGTCACGCCGTGGTAGACATGAGGGAGTCCACACCAGAGCAACCCTGAAGGGTGCACACAGTGTGTAAATAGCGTGAAGACATACCTACAGCATTTTCCTGACTGACCTCCTCCTGAGTTATGTTGGCAAGAGGCAGGTATAGTCATAAAAACTTGCTAAATAATATATACCTCGCTGTCTGCTGGCCACAGCCCCCGTGCCCAGACAGGCAGTGTCTGGGAGGACAGGTTGTGTGTACAGCACAGTGCTCTGTGCAGCTCAGCATTCAGCTCAAGTGCCAACCACAGCAAGGCTGAGGTCTCCTGCTGCACCAAGACCGAGAGCCTCCCACCCGGGCACCAAGCCCTGGATGGGAAACCAGACGTGAAATGTGCCCAAACAGGTGTGAAATTCTCTGTTACTTCAGCCCAGGGGTTCTTCTGCCAGCCGAATCATCCAGCAGGGCCTACCTGGCAAAATGTCTTAATGAACACCGCTCCATTGACTTGGCAGTTGGACCTATTTAGTTCCTATATGCCGCTGGTTGTGTCTCCTGTGGGGGTGAGGGTGTCGAATCTTCGCCATCGCCTTTATTAACCACGCCATCCTTGCAGTCTGTACCTGGAGACTGTGTGAAACACGCAATTAGGAAATTATATTGTCTTAGATGATCATGGCATTGCTCATCATCACTGTCTGACTTCACAAGGGTATGAGAGGCCAAGTGCCTGGTCCTCTGCTTAACGTTGCTGTATTTTTGGTTTCTTGGGTTGCTGAAACGTTATATCCTCCCTGCCATCCTGGAGGATAGTACCACTGACTGGAGTCCTGTTGAAATCTAGGAATAAAGATGCCAAGAAAAACTGTTGCTGAAATCTCATAATCTAGGGCAGAAAAGAGAACTTTGAGATGGACATCGGAGAAAAAACTTAAACAAAATCTCTGGTTAAACTGATGTTTAAGAGTCCTTCAAGTTTCAGACAGACACCTGAACATTTGGATACTTCTCCAAACTGAACTTGATTATGAGAAAGTTAATCAATATAGATGGTTCTTCCGATTCCAGGTGGAGTTAAAAGCGACATTACTGTGTCAGTCCTTGCTTTCAGTTCTGACAGCTACCATGGCAATTGCTTGAGCATTTCTCCTGGGGCTTGTGTGACTTTTCAGATGGAGTGTCATGCTAGGAACTCCTTGCTGGAGACAGAAATAGTGTGTATCAGATTTTGCTGCCAGGACTCTTGCTCTGGAGGCTACTGCTGTCCAGGAGGCAAAACTAAGTGTGTTGTTCAATGTTTGCCCAGAGGGCAGAGACTGTCATGGAAAAAAAAGCTTTATTGTTTTAGATTTCATATTCTTCTCTGGAGGCTGAGGTAGTGTGTACTGCACCCCTAATGAATAACCTGCCCTGAAGGTATCTCTCACTGGTGGTTGAGAACTGTGCAATTGTGTTATTAGAAATTCTGCCCTGGGGTACAATTACATTATTGCAGTCATTAAAGGCAGTTCATCTCCATAATAATGGAAATCCTGCCTTGGAGGCCTAACTGAGTCAAAATAATGTTAGTAGCCTGGCTCCAGAAGGTAAGTTTTATATAGAAACAGCTATAGCACAGATACAGATATATTGCAAATGCTGCTTGGAAACAAAGACTATTTCTATATAGGTAAAGATACAGAGATAATTTTCTATCTTTGATCTTCCTTTCACATTTTAGTGCAAAACAGCTGTTACACTCTGTGGGAAAGGTCTTCAGTCCTATTTAATGCCACAGGCAGAGTAAGGGCAGGTGAGTCTGCTGCCTGCCACAGTATCTCCCATCTTCCACACCATCAGGACAGGAGGCATGACTGAAAAACACCTACCCTCTGAGAAACCCTTGCTCAGGAGCAGGGGATACCTTTTAGATAGGCATGGTCACCATAAAGCCATGGAGACTGCTTAAGTAGTGTACAAGTTGTGTTTAAGACCCACTTGCACACTCCTCAAGTAGGAGTCGTTTTGCCCTTTCAATATACACTCTTAGGCATATAAACCTGGAAGTCTGAGCCAGTAGTCGAGATCTGCAGCTGAGAGAGAGTCATTCCAGAAGCCAACAAGCTCGAGGTAGAAGTAATGTCTCCTGGTCATTGCAAAACTGCAATGTGTCTTTGGGACATGTCAGATTGTTCATCAGACAGAAAGAGTTGTGTTGAGTTCAGAATGTTTCGCACTTACCATTTGGTTCTTTTATATTCATGTTTCCAGATATGTTTAACCTCTGATCTCTTTATTCTGACTCAACAGTAGGAGAAAAGAGATTTTAGAGAGCTGGGATCCCATTACATAGGTTCTCTTCTCTCATATCCCAACTATATTAGTGAGACTTCGAAGTGATGCTGGACTTAAGCCTGTGAGATCAAGAGGGAGAGTGTTACTGCCCAAGGAGGGCTGGCATTCAAAATCAGGCAAAAACTCCTTGGGAGAGGAGTACATAGACTGTAGGAGCCAGAACCTCTGTTTTTTATTTACATCTCAGTGGCATAATCTTAGGTCTTCATTCCCCTGATTTTATGAAATAACACAGTCAATGTCAGGTAAGTTTTTGGAGGGAAAATATATATCGTCTGTGGCATCATAGACATAGGGTATAGGTATCATACAGGCATTATATACAGAGAAGTGATTTGCAATTCCCATACCAAGTTAGAGACAGATGGTTCAAACCATATGTATACTTTGCTCCAAAGCTGTCTTTAAAACCAGATCAATCATTTCTAGATATCAGTGGGAGTTGCAGAGGTAGAGGGATGATATTTACTAATATAAAACAGAAATCCATAGTCACCCACAAGTCTGGAAAAACTTCTGTTAATTGATGGCCCCTGTATAACAACGAAGCGAATATAAGCTAGTCCGTAGTGGAGAGTCTTTCCTTTAAACTCCTGAAGTCCTAAAGCCAAGCATCATCCAGTCCACAGTATTTCCCATTTGTGACAATTATTTCCTGGCATTACATTGTATATATTTCTTTTCTTTTCATTGGCAGAAGTAGGAGGGGAAGTCACGGCAGTCAGATTGTTCTTGCAGGATTTTGTTAATCCTCTCATAATAATTCAATTACATCTAATGCCACAACGTTGGATAAATTTGTTACTGAGACTAGTGCTTTAAAGCCTTTATTTTCAGGTGATCGTGTCACAGAAACCTTTCAATTTCTCCATAATTACAGCATGGCTGCCATGGAGAACTGCACGCGGTTGCGAGTGTGAGTGGTTTGTCCTTGCAGTGATGGAAATCAGAAGTCACTGTAGTCGCCAGCTCATTCGTTCAGACTTCCTGTGTGCAGGAGGGAGAGTCAGGCTGTGCGTGATTAGAGACAAATCCTGGAGCTACGCAGAGCGCTGCCAGCTGAAATTAAACTAAGCCTCTGTCACAGCTGCTCCCACGCTCCAAACTGTTGGAGGAACGTCCTGCAATGGAAGTGTAATTCTCTTTGAACTGTAGATCAGGAAGCATTTTAAAAATAATTTGAACCAGTTAATTTCCCATTTTAAACCGTTCCTTTTAAATCAATTACATCTTCTTTAATTTTCATATGGTTTTGCATAGACCACAAAAAAGCTACATTGCAGCCCAGCGTATCTGCAGTCATGTAGGTGCGCGGCATCCGAGGGCTCGACCATGGGAGCACTGGGGTTTAACGTTAGAGCTGACACTGGTCCTGTGATCTACATCCACAAACCAGAGCATTTTGTCACTCAGCTGCACAGACTGAACTGTCTTTTAATAAGTTGCCACCAGAGGCCATTTTGTTAGAGTATCTTAGGAAAAATTTTCATGGAATTGTTCAAGGGATATATTTTGCTGTCAGCATGGAAAGATTTTGCTGAAGTGCATGAGAAGGGGTTGTTAGGCACTGGTTTTTAATGCAAGATTTGCATCACTTTCCTTGCAAGTGTTTCTTCTTTTCTCAGGTTCTTGGTTTTTGACTTAAAGAAATTAATTTAGTTTACATACAGTAATGGTAATCATTACATTTATTTATTTCTGACAGATTGTTTCATTTTAGGTATCAGTCTGTCCAACAGAAATACTGTCATTTCCCAGAAGGTGAAGCTGTAGCACTGTATGGTTCAAGAGGCAAAGAGGGAGATGTTGTGTTTTGGTCTCTCTGTCTACTATGGCTTCCTGCTGCGCTCATTCTCCCTTCCTCCCCAGGTGTAGCCTGTGTTCATGAAGACCAAAAAAGCTTTTATTTATGGAAATACTGTATTTCTGTCAGTCTTGTGGTTTGTTAGCAGCCATGTAACAGGCTGCCCATGGAGGTGGTGGAGTCACCATCCCTAGAGATGTTCAAAAAATGTGTAGATGTGGCAGCTTGGGACATGGTTTAGTGAGCACAGTGGTGTTGGGTTGATGGCTGGACTTGATGATCTTTGAGGTCTCTTCCATCCTTAATGATTTTGTGATGCTATGTGTTGATTAGGCAAAGCATGGGGACAGGCTGTGGTACAATAGTGGGGTGGGCTGGCGCTGGTCCTAGTGGCTGCTCTGTGTTGGAGAGCCCTGCTCTGGTGTGCTTCAGGGCATCACTGTGAGGAGGGTGGTGGGGCTGGCAGTCTTGTCAGCTATCTCATGCATTTGGTAAGAGCTTGCAGGCCTCAACATCTGATGCATATTCCCTGAAATAATGTATGTTTAAAATATGTACATAATGGTCTCCATTCCTAATGTTCTCCTAAAGGTACTGGAAAGTCACATTTACTGTGCTACCAGACATGCACTCAGTTCAGGACAGAAAAATAATTGTACTTTTAAGCCC
Organism: Mesitornis unicolor; assembly: GCF_000695765.1. NCBI lineage: Eukaryota > Metazoa > Chordata > Aves > Mesitornithiformes > Mesitornithidae > Mesitornis > Mesitornis unicolor. Next base: position 82,383 of record NW_010203784.1, on the reverse strand, counting down.
CAAAACAAATTGGTCTTCTCCCGTTCTTGTTCATGTAAAGCCCTTACATCATTAGAGCTGTTTCTTTTCTATGAATATACAGTGCATGCATTGTTTATACAGTTTAATTGTAAGGAAAGAAATTCATAAAAAAACAAATTATGTTCTGTGCTGGTAGCAAAGAATATGAAAGTGTCCAATTAAGCAGCCACTCGCTAGGACTTGTATAATAGCAACATCTGTTATCTTAATTAAACAAGTTTCTGTATAAAGGAGCCCGCATAGTGCACTTTGTTAGAGTAGGATCTGACCTAGATACTCCAGGCATGCTCACTATCTTCATGGAAATTCTCCCAGTTGGTCCCATTATCTTGCAGTCTTGACAAGCTTCATGATATATGAGCATTCTCTTGCACACACAATGCCATACTGCTTAAAGCAGGAGGTTTTGGGGGTTTTTAGCTGAAAACCAATAAAAGCACAGAAATGCAGCATATTGTGGCATTTACCCATTGAGTTCAGGCACATCAGCATTTGGAAGTGTAAAGAGTACCTGGCTAACTCAGACCTTGTCAAATCACGCTCAGGAGAGAGAACCATGCTTCCAGAATCCAATCATGGTTCATTTTCAGAAGTGACTTATCACAGAATCACAGAATCCCAGAACGTTAGGGATTGGAAGGGACCTCCAAAGCTCATCCAGTCCAATCCCCCTGCCGGAGCAGGAACACCCAGATGAGGTTACACAGGAAGGCGTCCAGGCGGGTCTTGAATGTCTGCAGAGAAGGAGACTCCACAACCTCTCTGGGCAGCCTGTTCAGTGCTCTGTCACCCTCACTGAGAAGAAGTTTCTTCTCAAATTTAAGTGGAACCTCCTGTGTTCCAGCTTGTGTCTGTTACCCCTTGTCTTATCATTGTTTGTCACCGAGAAGAGCCTGGCTCCATCCTCGTGACACTCACCCTTTAAATATTTATAAACATGAATGAGGTCTCCCCTCAGTCTCCTCTTCTGCAAACTAAAGAGACCCAGCTCCCTCAGCTGCTCCTCAGAAGGGAGATGCTCCACTCCCTCCATCATCTTTGTAGCCCTACACTGGACTCTCTCCAGCAGTTCCTGTCCTTCTTGAACTGAGGGGCCCAGAACTGGACACAATATTCCAGATGCGGTCTCACCAGGGCAGAGTAGAGGTGAAGGAGAACCTCTCTGCCCTACAACCACCCCGCTCCTGATACACCCCAGGATGCCATTGGCCTTCTTGGCCGCAAGGGCACAGTGCTGGCTCATGGTCATCCTGCTGGCCACCAGGACCCCCAGGTCCCTTTCCCCTACGCTGATCTCTAATAGGTCATTCCTATGCACTTATGTGCTTCAAGATTTAAGTAATTTAGGACCAGATTTGTCCAGGTATTTCATTGCTGCTCTCCACCATAGCCCAGAGTCAGAGATGATCTAGGAGGGTAAGTTCAATTTTAAAAGTGCTGGTGGAGCAGTGGAAGTCCAATGAGGACTTGAGGCTTTGTACCCATCCACAAATGAAAACCCAAACATTTGCCCTGAAATCCGAGCCTCGTTGGAAGATGTGGTCTGCTGCTTGGGGCTGTAGGACACCAAGCAGCTGTAGCGAAAAGCCTCTTGGATATGTTAATACACAGCTGTGCCTGCAGACTCATTAGTATGGACAGTGAATATTAATTTGTTCGTAAAGAAGAACACTGCCCGACGCAGGCACTGCCAGCTGCTTTGGAGAGGAAGCTGAAGTCCTGCCCCAGGTGAATCTCAGAATCATAGCATGGTTTGGGTTGGAAGGGTCCTTAAAGATCTGTTCCATCTAGCTGCCAGAAGCAGGGGCATCTCCCACCAGACCAGGCTGCTCAGGCCCCATCCAACCTGGCCAACGCTTTCAGCGAGGGGGCATCTACAGCTTCCCTGGGCAACCTGTGCCAGTGTCTCACCACCCTCACAGTAAAGAATTTCTTCCTAATGTCTAATCTCAGTCTACTCTAGTTTAAAACCTTCATCCTGTTGCTACAAACCCTTGTAAACAGTCCCTCCCCTGCTTTCCTATAGTCCCTTCAGGTACTGGAAGGCCTTTATAAGGCCTCCTCACGGCCTTTTCTTCTCCAGGCTGAACCCCAACTCTCTCATCCTGTCTTCGCAGGACAAGTGCTCCAGCCAAACCTCTCCATCCTGTCCTCAGTGCCCAGGCTGGCATGAAGTTGAGAGGAGTCACAGGGTAAAGCCCAAAGCATCTGTCTCTCCTCCCAGGAGCTGGAGTGACTGTGGCCAGGGAAAAGCAGAAAGTTCTCACCTAATTTTTTTTTGTTGTCTCATGCACTTCTAAATGGTTCAGAAAGACTTTTCTCTCTGGAAGTTAGCCAGGGTTTTCTCAAGAGTTCACATCCTAAGGACCTCCTCACATGGTCTGTTGATTTACAGACTCCTGAGGTATTACTTTTGTAACAGGAGTTTTAACTTCAACACTGTGTCATTTTGAGAAAGAAAAATTGTGAAATCAAGCAAGAAAAGAAAGGCTTTCCTCTTATTTTTTCAGTGTGTCTTGAGCTTAAATTGTTGTTATAAATTCCATTTTTTCTATTTGTTGCCTCAAACTTCTGAATTAGCTGTTAATTGCTTTAAACTGCCAGAAAGAAAATGGCAATAGGACAGACAGCTCATCTTTCCCAGTCTGGTGCCAGGGAACAAACCATGGTAATATTTTTATTCTGATTACTTGAGAGATGAATTGCCAACAGTGGCTTTTGGACATGCAGTCTAGTGACACTTCAGCAGAAAATAAAACCTCAAAAGATGCTTCCTATCATTGTTTTGCATTAATTGTGTTGACTGTCTTTTTAAAAAAAATAAAGCACCTATGCAATTTCTTGCAGACAGGTAACCAAACCATCAATAACGTGTCGGGTTTTCATTACATCCTGCCTAGCCAAAATGAAAAATGACACCCTGCAAATAGCTTTTTGAAGTTTGAATTGACAATGCAGCGTTCATCTTAGTTTTTAAAGACAATGGCAGAAGATGGCTCTACTTCATTGGAACAGCTGAAGCAACTGGCATGTCAACTTACTGTAACCAATTTTCTGCAAAAAGAGAACTAAAATAAACCAGGAAACCACTTGATTCAGTGGTCAGAGGTCTTCGAAAGCAGTTATTTTTTATGGCCGCCTGTTCATGGACTATTTGTTTCCCAGAAGAAGCTAGTTTTAGCTCAACACTAAACACTTGTAGTTTAGTGTGTGCGAGCACTAAAAAGCACTGATTTGTGTGATCTGAAATCCTTTGGGAAAAATTGGTCAGTTTTGCCATAGTTCTCTTTAGAAGTAGGTCACTAACTTCCTTGCTTCTTAAGGATAGTTACATGGACCTGTTTTCTGTGTGTGTATCTGGCATAGGTAATAAATCCTGTGGCTTTTGTTTGAGATACCTATTGTATACTTGTTTGCATAACCCTGTAAATGGTCTCTCCACAAAACTTAGCTGCTCTTGCAGCTTTCTGACGATTGAACCTTTCTTCAGCGTTGGTAGTAAGCTGGTGACTCCAGTTCATTATTTGATCGTCTTTTCCTGCTGTTCTTGAGCAAATGTTTCAAGCAAAAGGGTACCTGAGAAAGGTTAGAAATCTATTTAGAGTCCAGATTTGGTGCTATTTTATTTTGTATGTGTAATTAGGCTGATCCATAAAATTTGCACATTCATTTATCTGCTCCTATAGAGCTAGGACATTATTTCCTATGAACAGCCACAAACTGCTGTTGAGCATACTTGAGATGCCAGTGAACATAATCCCAACCTATGCCAGGTTTCAGGTGGTGTTCCAGAAATGGAACTCTCTCCCTCTCGCACACCTGGACACTGCCTCCTGTAGTATCAGCAGTCTGTTCCTATTTTCCCAGCAGATTATTTTCAGTGTTGTAGTATTGTAATATTCAGTGATACGTGTGTAGGACATCATCACTACCACTCCTGCTGCTGAAACGAGCTTGTGACTCAGCTGTGGTTTGACCAAACTCACGGTGCTGCTGAGAAGTTGTTTTAATTTTAATTGTGTATTAATTTTAAAAGTAGAGCCCTGCTCGCAGAGATGGGCAAAAGCAGAGCATGAAGCATCCAGAGAGCCTCATGTCAGAGGCATCAGACCTCCAGAGCACAGTGCCCCATGTTTGCACATCCTTAGCAGAAGCAGTCACTCGCTGCGTGCTGTTCAACAGCTGCAGCTCTTCCTTCTTCAAGCGTCTCATCTTTATGATTATTAAATTCATCTCTAGGTACCGTGCACACGGCTACAAATTATTTCTCCCTCTCCATAATGATGCTCCTGGAAAGAGCGATTTCCTCCCCACCGTGCCGTTGTGTCGGATGCAGCAGGATCTGGCTCCAGGCAGTGAGGCAGGTTTTGCTCCATTGTGAGCACGGGCTGCAGCCACTGCTTTCAAAAATAAATGCCTGCAATTAGTCTCCTAAGTGCAATTTGAAATTAATGTGGGGTTCACACTTGTCCTCTGATTGAAGAAAATAGTAATAATGATTTTAGTAAATCTAGTAGCATTTTGAAGGAAAAAAAATCAACTATTTCTTCTCTTTGGTATTTTCATGATTAACAGCAAGAAGGTAGTGATTTTACAGTTAGGGTTACATTTTATGAAACGCACGTTTGAAATCTAAGGAAATAATTATATATCTGCGGGGGAAAAAGGATTCCTAATGAACTTCTTGGACAACACACCAGGCTTGGTGATACTTTTGATGGTTATTTAAACATCATTTTCAAGTGATGTAAATGTGGTTTTGGATCTTGCAAATCTACGTTAATGTCAATTACAAGTGGAGTGGGTAATTTATCTTTGTACTATGGGCATTTTTTGTTGAAACAAGAGGAAAAGACATGTTATCTTTGAAAGACAATGCCTTTGGGCTTCTATTCGGGTGGTATCAGCTGGAACAAATAAGCTGATAATGCATTTACTGCTTCTGCTCTAATCTCACGAACGCTTCCAGAAATGGTTTGTCAGCAGCTGATGCACAGAAAATCCTGCACGGATTTTTTTCTCTCATAAAATAACTTTTATGTGCTTCAGTAGAGTTCTTTAATGCTTGTGTTCTCCATACTACCGAAGTGTTTGCTGTAGGTTGAGGGTGGTGGTTTGTCTTTGTCAGGGAAGGAGCTGTTGGAAAGACCAAGATTTGATTCCCTGCACTTCCACTGTCCCTCCGTGTAGACTGGGAGAAGTCACGTATTCTCTGTGCATGTGGCTGTAGTCACTGCCCTGGAAGAATGAGCACAGCATATATTTCACTGCACATTAGGTAGACTCAAAGCAGCAGTGGCTTCACGTTACCTACTGCTCTCTACACAAGATTCACCTCATTCCTGAGTGCGAGAAGAGGCTTTGCAGGGAGCAGCATGTCTCTGAGGGGGGTAATTGTGCATAAAGAGGGATGTTTCAGCCTTACACAGTGCAGTTTGCAAGTGTGCTTTGCCCCTCCACTGCCAGGGAGAAGTCCTGGAACTGCCGGTGCACGTGTGGAGCATCCCTGTCCTTCACCGCGCCGTGGCAGCTTTCACGGGTTATGGCGAACGGCCAAATTCAGCTCTAAAAATAAACCGCAAAGTCGAAGAGCTGTGCCAAAAGGGCAGTTTCCCATGGGAGATGGTCTTCATTTCCCACCAAAATCAATGGAAAATTGGCTCTTTGCACCATTGGGCCCTTCCAGACCCAGAAAATCCCATATAGCTCAAACTATCATTGCCTCATGTCTAAGGAATGAAAGCTGTGAAAATGAGCTTTTTTTTCCTTTGCTTTACTCAAATCTGCTTCCTCAAATATTTATTTTCATGACATGGTCTTTCTTACTGTATTTATTTTAATTTTGTGGTTACTGAAAAAAAGAGTGGGAAGAGAGTGAAGGCAAAAGGTTTTTATTATTTGAAATTCACCACAGCCTCCTCGTTCCCTTCAGGGTCCCTAGCAGTGCTTGTGCTTGGTTTTCATTTGTTTCTCCCCATTATCAGCATCCCTTAAGAAAGATATTTTGTAGAGAACTGTTCTTCTTAGATAACCTAGGGATATTTTTATATTTGAAATTTGACTCTAGGCATCTTTAAACAATTTACATGAAGTCTCTAATAGCTGTAAATGCTCACTTCTTTCCCTCCCGTCGCCCTGCTCCTTCGGGATGGGGTTTTGTCACTTCCAGACCTGTCTTAAAAATTTACAGACAAAAGGGAAGATGATGACAAAGCACAGCTTTTGTGTTTATAGATATAAATGTAGGCTGGATGCAGTAGTACTTATTTGGACTGCTCCGTCATTGCAGATAAATAATTTGTTGAAAATTAAAATTGTGAGAGAACCTAGCGTGCCAGATCCATAACTGGTTGAAGCTGACAGTGGATTCAGTGGAGTTATGTTGTTTGATTTTGCCAAAGGGGGCCCTACTATTTTCTGAAAAATATCTGAGCAAAATGTGTTAAATTTTTCCTCTCTCTCTCGAATAATATTTACAGTTTTTAATGACAGTCTGAAAGAATTGTCATTTATACTCTCCTCACCTTTAATTCTTCATACTTAGAAAGCCTGTAAATTAAAAGCCTAAAATTAAAACATGTTTACACACAACAGTTCACGGCCCTGGAAGAAGTGTTCTCAGTATTTTCTTGAAGATCAATATCAAGAATTATATAAGTGAAAAGTGTGTAGTACTCTGTATCTTTTGATGCACCAAGGTAAAAGCAGCTATTACCTAGAAAGACCTTCCAAAAGATTAATTTTTAATTTTTGTACGTTCCTACTGTAGTCCCAGAGCACAGAAAATGCCAAATGAACCCAAATTCTGTGCACAACAGATGTCTAGCAAATTCACGGTTGCTGTCATTTAGCCGTTAACCTCCTGGTGTCCTTTGTGACTCAGATGTAGTAGTGAAAATAGTGCAAAGGTGATGTTTCTTGGTGCCTTCTCCAGCCAGTGATTTTCTGTGGACAAAATATATATAGATATTTTAGAGATCAAGAAGTGCTCCCACGACAGAGACCCCAGCAGCCCCATGTAGTTGTGCCACACGCAACTTCAGGAGTTGTTCAAAAACTTCATCCTCAAGCTCTTTAGCTCTATTTAAAATGTATTTCCAAGGGAAATGTTCTACTAGACTCAATGCTATAGGATTTTTCCTCACTTTATTTTGAGCAAATATAGTTCTTACCTGAATTAATTATAGGGAGTTGGCTGTTAAGAGACCTGCCAGTTGTCATGGATAAGGAAGGCCTTATCTAATGCCTGCTTTCACCAAGAGAAAGACATGCACTAAATTAAATGGGCTTTGACTGAGGCTCCAAATTAGCTCAGGCTTTTCTGTGAACCATGAAAAGACAAGCAGTTATAGACAAATAAGTAGCAAAGCACTTGTAGGTGGTTATCTAAATCAAAATTAACAGATCCTGGCCAAGAAGTTGCAGACGTGTAGAAGACTGCCTGCACAGTACGGCTGTCCACATCAGTGGTGAGTTTAGATGGACGATCAGATGGCAACCACTGTAGTGCTGATCCAACAGGCAGTTTTGTCCTGCATTTTACTTGGACTTACCCTAACGGCTGTCAGACATGGAGCCAGCTTCTCTTGTCCTTGCTCATGTTGCTGTCCTGACCATGGGACATGTTGATGTCCCACATTGGTGGCTATGCGGACACCGTCCCTTTTGCACCTGAAACATCTGGAGTTACAGGACATGGCAAAGCCCAAGCTTAGAAGGCCCCATCCACTTTACAGGGGGATGCTGAGCGTTTTTGGCTGGTATGAATGTAGGGTGGAAAGTCTCAGGTGGCGTAACAAGGTGCTGGGAGGGGTTTAGGATCATGGCCCTCCCCTTGCCCTCTCCTTCCTGTGCACCAGGGACCATTGAAGGTGCTGAGAGAAGCATCGAGAAGTTGGCTTTGACCGCAGCACGTACTTTCATGGGGATTAATGTTATGGAACAGAAAGCTCTGACCTCACAGTTATTTATTTACGCAACAAAAAGGTTGTAGTCACACACGAAGACAGCATCCCAGGGCCACAGAAATTATTAGCTGTGGACCATACTCTGAACCAGCCCATTCTTCAAGTGATGAGCAGGTACTCATGAGCAGTGTCCCTGATTTTGGGGAGGGCTCTGTTCTGAGCAGTAAATCCTCCCTCTCAGCCAAACCTGTGACTATTTCTAGACTTCTCTGTGTTTTCCTGAAATAGCCTAATGGCCAATACTGCTTTTATGAGATCATTTTAATAATCCCAGTCTCTGCCTCATTGCATGGGAAGCGTTATTAAAAAGGTAATAAACTGCTACAAAGACATGTGATAGAAATAGAAATAATTTGATAAATAATGCAATTGCCTGGAATCATTTACATTTACAGTAGAGTTGTGGCATGAAGCAGAGTTGCTGTGAGGCTAAAAATTGCTGTAGATATTCCTGCCTATAAACTATAGCTGAGCAAATACACTGCTGAGATTGCAGTCTGGTCTGTCTCCTGCTTTTGCTTTCTTCCCCTGCTTCCAAACCCCCCACCCCAAGCAAGGCTCCAGAGGACGGACAATAGGCCATTCATCATGTCACCTGAAATACACTGTTTTTCACAGGTACATTTAACCTAAATCCTCTCTCAGAAGGCGGATTATCTCTTAGAAGAACTCTGGCACCACAGTCTCTTTTCAATAGCCACGTCAACCACTGCCACAAAGGCTGTACATGAAGGGATCAATGGTAGTTTTATCTCAAATTGCACTCAGTGTGTGTTTCTTCCAACTGACATTCATTTAAATGCTTGCTCTAAGACATCTTTTCTCCCTGTAATAGAAAAAGGATCGGACATCCTAAGCATTGTTTCCTGCAGAAAAAAAAAAATTAAAATACTCACTTGGCTAAGCATGAAATATTTCAGATGCGTGTGTTTAATCAACAGTGAAACCAAGTGTAGTTATGCTTGTATTTCATAAATTAAAATGCTAAGACTATCAGATAAGAAACAACATGCCTTATTTCATTGCAGCGGTGCTGATGAAACCATTTGAGAGGAAAAAAAAAGTCGCTTTTTAATTATAAGCACTCTGCTCCAAAGAAACGTTGGAGCTCTAATCTGCAGTCCAGCAGTTCTGCTGCCCGCCTGCGTGCTGCGTCCCTCGGGACGATAACCGCTACCCTCGCACACGCAACCCACATTTGTAGTCCATTCATAATCCACATGTTTCCATCTGCTGCACAGAAGAACAGAGGGCAGGCTGAGAAGAATATATTGAGGCATACCTGTGGTATCATCTGTCTGGTGCAGATCTTCTGGCATTGATGTGTGGACTTTGTGAGCTAGAAGATAATTTGCGATGAAAAGGTTAGCGCGTGGACCTGCTGCTCATCGCTGCAAAGGCTTTCACCGGGCGGCTGCAAGGTATGGGTGAGGTTGAGCAACCCCTGGCTCTGCAGTGCTGTTGTATTTGGTTCCTGGACCTGTGCCGATTTTCTTTTAGTTAAACAACAGAGCAAGGTGTTACAGTAGATGCTCTAAGTATGGGATTTTTAAGCAAATATTGTGTCAAAGCATGGGGTCAAGCCTGAGCAGCAGGTCGTCAGCATGTTTGGGTGGATGCAAGTGACGCAGACTCCCAAAGGTCAGATTTCCTTGGAGCTGGGCTGGAGGTAATTACTGAGACTCAGTTTTATGATGTGCTCTGGGAGTTTTGCAGTTTTCGGTCATCATTTATATTCCAAATAAGGGCTTTGTCTTATTTTCACAAAGTCAATGACAAAACTGTTACTGTTCTCAACAGAACATATTCTGTCTCCAAATTCATATGTTACTGACTGAGAAATATTTATCTGCTCCTGGGAATCCTGCCCAGCAGTGGGGAATACTGCGGTGAGCTACAGGAACGAGATCTAACGTGCTCAGTCTGGGGCTGGAGGTAACACAGCCTGCTGATGGGTGACTTAATAGATGTGGCAGATGCATCATGAGCTGAAAAATAAGCGTTAATAGATCAGACCAAAATGGATATGCACTGCTATTTTTCCTCATACTGCCTGACCTTTTCCATCCATCTCCAGCTGCTGCTTGGAGGTACTGGGCAAGTTAGTACTGCTGTATTGATCCAGGCAGTTGGCCGTGCTGATGTGGCCATGATGCCAAGGTAGGTCCTTCCTAGGTAGCTAGGGTGTCGGAATAACACCGCTCTGTGCAGCTGTCGCACACACTTAGGTATTTGTCATCCATAAAGATGCATCTTTCTCCTTCACGTATTTTTCAAGGTTCACACCAACCAACCAGATGCCTTAAGACACTTCCATTCCTGCAGAGCTGTCAAAGGGCACGGGCAGCCATTGAGCATGCAGCATCAAGAAGGTGCCATGGGAACTGGGTGCCTGTCAGGTTTGGAAAAGGCTTCTTTAGGGTAACGCAAACTGTTCAGCTTGCAACTTTTTACATTTGCTGCTGCATTGGCAGAAAAACATGGGCAAGGAAGGCTAAGGAGGAATGTTTTCAGCATTTTTAAAGGTCCTTTGTCCCCAGAAGAGTTTCGATTAAAAACACTGACAAGATCAGCTCTTCCTGGGGTAGAACCCAAAGCTTCGGTTTAGGAAACAAACAGTCCTTTTATCTCCTAATTTCCAATGTGTCTCTGCTCTCTATGGACCTGAAATCTCCAGTTGACAACACAGACCAACAGATTCTCTCTTACAAATGCTATGTTTAAAATAGATGACCTTTCTTTATATAAGGATGCTAAACTATCTTACATTATCTCTTTTTTTTTCCAAAGAGATATTTTTATCTTCTTTGATTATTCTGTGATATTAGCAATGACTAAGAGCCAGGTTATCAGTAGAGCAGTTGTGTTTACCCGTACAAGAAGGGATTTACATTTTTAGTTGTTGTTTCCACTGCTGTGGTTAGTAGTGTCAGGGAACTCAGAACATTCATGAGGAAGCCAGTAGCTCATTTTTTGAGTTTGTAGTTGTAAAGAGGCGTGTACTCAGCAACCGACACTTTGTCCTGAAGTAATACATGTGTTTATTGGAAATGTGGTTTATTTTTATGTCTTCTTAGGCATCTTACTAGATGGGAGAAACTGTACTGAACAGTGCTTCATTTAATTTGAACTTTGTGTCTTGAAAGAACTTCTTCAACCAAACTGCTAAAAGTGGTTGATGAAGGGAGGTTTGCTTTCAAGCCAATTAGCAGTTTGAGAACCCTCAGTGGTCTGAAATGAGCCTCTCCTCTCGTTTAATGCGGATATGTCTGCAGAGAAAATTTGTGAATTAGCAAAATCAGTGAAAGCCCTGCCTACTCTCTCAACTAACTGTAACAAATTTCAAAGTGTTAAAATAATTACTTGCTAACTTCAAACACATTGGATTCAAATTAGAGGACAAAACATTCAGTGTAGAAAAGCACCTTCAGCAAAAAGAGCCACATAACCATAAGACCTCCTAATCAGTGAGTCTCAGTAAGGTTTTAATGGTCTGATTTATTTCTTAAAAAATCAGTTAACTTACACAATTACTTGTCAGTTTTAATGCCGGTCGTTTACAGGAGTGTGCAGGGAATTTACTTAGTTACCAGATGAGAATTAAACGTGCCTGGAGACTCCCCAGGGAAGGGGTTTGGAGAACTCGGTGCAAGTCCCACCTGAACTCTTTGCAGCGTGTTAACAGAGTTAAAGGATGCCCGTGTGCTCAAATTTTAAAGCCAGCCAGCCAGGGCTTTCAGCTTAGAAAGGGAAGGAAATAAAGACAGCACAGACTCCCTGAGATGTGCCAAAGCCAGTGGTGATTGACCGTCCTCATGCAAAGGTTATCTCTAGAGCCATCCTGTCCACCTTAACAACAAACTAATTTTACACTGGGAATGAAGACGACTTAGAAGGAAACCGGTAGCATGAGAAAGGCAGAGACAGAAAAGGCATTAGAATTTGAAATTAAAGCTACCTGCATCAACAGATATAATTAAAATGATTCATGGGAGAGGTTGTCCAGTAAATAAATTTCAACCACGTGGCTAAAAATAAAATATAAATAAATAAAAATAAAACTTCAACTGTACAGAAATATCCTAAAACATCACTTTTTTCCTGGATTTCTTGGGATGGCAAAAGTGCTGAGGGAGCAAGTGCAGAGCCTGGCAGGGGCAGTGCAGGAGCCGGGTGGTCCTTCTTGAACTGGAGCAGATTGCTGAGCTTGTTTCTGTCGTTTATATCGATTTGAATTTTAATGCATGCCAAGGGCACCTTCAGCTTTCAGAAAGACCCTGTTGTTTCCGAAGACCTGAAATTGATAACAGCAGTAAATAATTCCTTGGGAGCTCCTGGTGCTGCTGCTGCCCAGGCCCCTGCACTGGAGGCCAGTGTGGCAAGTCCTGTGCTCCAGCGCACGTTTAATGTAATACGTCCATTGATTTGTGCCAACATAGTAGTGAAGATAAGAGACAAGGAGCTATATACTACTCTCTTCCAATTATTGAACTGGAGCAACTGCCACAGAAGCAAATATATGGCACTGGACTCCTGCAAAAATAAATTACAGTAGTGAATGTTACTGACTGCAACAATTTGGAGACCTATAAGGCGGTTGAGAAACTTCTATTAATATCACTGCTATTGATGTGTGAAGTGTAACCTCTGTCCCTGGTTGCTGCCAGCTGGCCTGTGTGGTGGTGTGCTGCTGCAAGAGCAGGTCAGGGAGAGGCTACCCAGGATGGAGATTTGGGAGCTGTTGTCAGAGCATCTTGCACATCTTCCTTCTCCTCGCTCAGTACAGTCATCATAAAGACCCTCAAACTGTCCCGTTTTCCAAAGCAGGTCTGTGCGTGTGGACTGAGTAGCTCGAGCTGATTCGTGCAGTCTGTTTCTTAAAGCCTTCTCAGGTGGGAAGTGCCATCTGAGCGCTTCTGCGATGGTGCAAGTATTGTTTGCTAAGTTTCTTTCCTCCTAATTTCTCAATCCAGTTGTGCTGACCTTGATTGGCATTAAGGATGCAGACAGGCTTCTTCATTTTCTTTCAAATTAGTTAAATTGGGAAATAATTAAGGAGGAGAGGGCAGGAATTAATACAAGATTTTCAATGCAGGTCTGAAAGCAGCTGAAAGGGAGAAAGTGGATTGCTGCAAACGTGACACCGAGCAGGCAACCAAGTATTTTGCCAAAAGAAGTGATGCTAAGCTGGAGGGAAGGTTTTTCTGGAGCTTCCACAGGTTATGCCTCCACAAGGCACAAGCCATTCACATTTCAATGGGATTTACTGGGCAGGATCAGGTTTTGTGTTTTCACTGACTTAGAACAGAGCAGAGGAAAATGGAACAGGAGACAAAGCTAACTGGGGGGACAAGACAAGTCTCAAGTGCAGCCCTTGTGCAACAGGGGGGGACGGGCATCACCCCAGGAATTAAGGTGCCATCTCCACCTGACTCCTGCCATCCGAGGTGTCTGCTGCTACAGATAACGGCTCTTTTTTGACGAGGAGTACGTATGTGAGGAGGGGATGGGAACAAAAATAGGATTCTTTTTTTCTTTAACCTGCATGTGCAGCTGCAGAGAAGCCCCGCAGGCTGAGCTGTACTGTGGGCAGAGAGGTGGAGAGAACAGAGAGGAAGCTTGGCAGCGTGGTACCCATGCTGAAAAAGCCATCAGCCTTCTTGGAAAAAAAGCAGCAATGAAGCACCTGCTTCATTGCATCTGCTCGGCACAAGCTTTTACATTGTTAAGCAGCGAGCGTGGAGATTTTTAGATGTAGCCCGTGTGCCACATGTTGCAAAGGTCGTCATGGTGAGCGCTGAATATCAAAGTACAGACACATGTAAAACCTACACAAGCTGCTGGTGTGTAAATTAAAGTTGCCCTCAAGTAAAGACACAGAAAACTCATGTAAATGATGCATTCAGTATTTATGAATTGCGTCCTGAGACATTTCTGTCAGCTAAACTCCCTCTGTAACAGGCAATGGACTGTCTTGTACAAAACATCAATAATTAATACAGACTCTGAAAGAGTTTAATGCTAACTTAAAAAATATATAACTTGCGTCTGCTGTCTTTCCAGAATCACTGTTTTGGATGATGGGAGCCTGCGGATTGTCAATGTCACCAAATCTGATGCAGGAAGTTACACCTGCGTGGCCACAAACCACTTTGGGACAGCAAGCAGCACAGGCAGTCTGGTTGTGAAAGGTAACTGCAGTTTTTATCACATATGACTGATACTCCGTCTTTGCATCCAAAAGCATCCCAAGCAGCCCCATGCACGCTGTACCTTTCCTCTTTGATGCTGATGCAAGTGGGATTAAAGTGTCTTTTGCATCTCGGAAACCTGCAGAGCCGCATGGGTCGGAGATGATGTTAACAGCAAGAAGGTGTCTGTGGTCGCGCTGACTCATGGTGCTTACAGAAACTTAATGCCTTTGTTTTCACACGTAGTTTAAAATTCTACTGCAAATTATGTGGGAATTGTGATAGAAAGCCAGGGCCTTGGTCCATATCCTTGTATTACTTGTTCCTAGCAATGACCAGTAATCATGCTTCAGAAATATTTGCTGTCACTGCAGCCAGCTGTGTCCTAAGACTCAGTTTTGCAAAGGACATGCATAATG
>NW_010203784.1:3896-67754 GCF_000695765.1 Mesitornis unicolor | reverse complement strand
CATTCCTGTGGAGAAATGTTGCCCTCAGCATGTTGAGATTAGGTGGTGTCCTTTATAACGTGTCTTACCTAGCTTAACTTCATTTATTCTTGTTATTTCTGAACATCTATAATCTTTTCAAAAACCTTCTGAACTCCTTAATACATCTTGCCTTGTTGCAGAATGATGCAAAGGTTTCACCTTTGTGATGCAATGTCATAATTTTTTAAGAGATGCACAAACTGATTTAATTTCATTATTTCTTATTCAAGGCTGAATTTCTGCATCTCGGGAATTCCAAGTGTTTATTCATGTGTGTTCAGAATTCTTCTGTCAAATATTTTTTCAAAAGCAAAAGCTATGACATCTGACAATGGTATTTAAAGTAGTAATTTGATAAACGATGAGAGACTCTATCTTAGTTTTTGGCTTGCTTTTGAGTAGTCTAATGTCTGCTGAATTATTATAGGCAACAAATATATAGATTATTACATTTCCATCCCCTTCTTGTTTGGGGGAAAACCTATATTGGATAACAAATCAGGAAGGATTGATTACAAAGCAATAAATCAATCACAAAGCTCTAATGCTGTCAGGTTTAATTCTCCCTTATATTGACATTGATGGATAGTGTTCAGTTAGAGGCTCTCCCCATCACTTATTTTTATGGTATATAGGGAATGCTTTAAAATGTTTCAATGCAAGTTTTAATCCGTGGTTTTTATAGTCAGAGCACATTTCAGGAGGTAATGTCTGCATCAGGCAAGTGCTGATAAAGCTGGTGAGCCCCTGTTTTAGTTACAAACTGCTGGCAACTGGTACAGCAGCAGATTTTTCTCAGTTCAAAATGTTTGCATCTCCCTTAGCTACCCAGTCAGGCATTTATAGTGAGATGGGGTGCTTCTGGGGCTGTGCTTCTTAGCATTTGACCTCTCTGCTTCCCTTCCTCCAGGGGGCTGACAGCACAGCCCTGGGGTGAAGGGCTGTGGTAGCCCATCATACCTTCTACAAGTATTTATTGTGTTTAGAAGATGGGGAGATGAGGTGCTGAGAGACATGGTTTAGTAGTGGACAGGTTGTGGTTGGACTCAATGATCTTGAAGGTCTTTTCCAACCAAATGATTCTATGAAAAGGAACAGTGTAGGGGAACATAGACACATCTATCCCTGCAAACAAAATTAGAGACAAGTGAAGATCAGCATTAGATCTCTGTATGAGCTGACGTTGCCTTTTCTCAATCTGGGTTGTCCTAAGGAGACACCCACAGCAAATAGCTAAGAAAGCAGTGCTCAGGGAAAAGGAACATCAAAAAGACCTTGTCTGTTATTAAAAGGGTTGGTCAGCTACTGCCTGCCCTGGAGCAAAACTGGGGAGCAAAATGGTAAACACAGCCCAAACATCCGTCCCTGGACTCCGCGAGGACTGCAGGAGGGTGGCACCGGCTTTTCATCTCCAGGCTGGCCACAGCTGAGGCCATCCTGGCTTTCAGAGTGCTTCAAGGCACTGAGGGGGTGGGATGGGGGTCTGCAGTTCTGAGACCTCTTGTACCACTGTAAAATAGCCAAACGTTGAAAATGGGACTGTGTTTCATTTCTGTTATTGAAGAGTCACGCTTGTGTAAGTCATAGCTTTGCCTTTCTTCCTCGCGGTACCCAAGGAACAGCCCATAATGCCGAGCACAGCAGTCAGCAGCTATTGTACCTGATCCTTGGGTTCACATGGTTTACAAATCACTTTTCGTCGTGGTAAGGTTATGAAGGATTAGCGGGTACTTTTTTCTCCCTCAGTGCTCTGTTTTAACTCGATTCCATTAGCATTAATGGGAGCGACACATGTGCATGAAGCAGAGAATAAACTCTTAAGCCCAAGATGTGGATATTAACAGCAAACTGAGAAATGCAATTTCTGAGTCTATCCCATAAAAAGTATAAAAGAACAGAAACTATTCTGAACTGCAAATGAACTGTGTAAAATACTGTATTTTATACTGAAATGCTTGAGTCTCCTTCCCTAAGTAAAACACCAGCAAGTTTTGATGGAAATATGACAATTCCTTATTTTAACTCAGTTTTGCGGTGCACAAAAAGACTAATTTATCAGCTGATGAGTTTTTTGACCTTAAGATATGCTTATATTCTTTTCTACCTCATCTTATGTCATTGAGTAAAAAACCATGAAGGTTGAAAGACATTTTTTCTAACCTTCCTGTGTTCTTCCATTAATATTGCAGGTTCTCTTTTTTTTTTGTTTTAAATTTTCTTTCTCTCTCAGGGACAGATGCTGACAGTGTCAAAGACAGTGCGGGCAAGCATGGGAGGAGGAGGAAAATATCTGTTACACCAGAACCAAGGAGCTTAAAATAAATCTCTGGCAAACAACCAGAGAAGGATGAATAAATATTCATATTATGCATGAGTAGACAGCTTAAAAAATATGAAATTCTGATGGGTGCCCATAGGGCTGTGTATTAACATGCTGTTGTCAGAACTGGTGAACCTCGGTGGTTTTCCGAACTGGTGAGACTGTGGTTTGGGTTTGTTCTGTTGGTTGGTGCTAAATGAGAACTGCTCTGGCCTCTGAGACCTGAAGTCTTGCAAACTTGCATGTATGGTTTGACCTTTAAATTAAAAATCAGGGTTGGATTTGTAAGGATAGAGAAGAATCCCGCAGACAGTGTTCAGATCTATGTAAAACTTGGCATGTGTTTACATGTAGTATATAAGTATTAATTTCCCATTTTTTTTTTCCCCATTTTTCCTGTGCTTGAGGCTAAATGTTCAATTCTTACAACACAGAAAAACTACAGAATTTCTCAGTACCGGGGGATTAAATGACAAATAGTGTAAACAAGCATAGACTGTACAATATGACTTTATTTAATGCAGTGATATAAATATAGCAGCAGCTCTGAAATAGGAAACTTAATTTCAAGATGTTACAATAAAAGCTCTGAATAAGGAAGAGCGAGGAGAAGCTCCTGGTGCTGATGTCCCAGATTGTGCGATGACTAAGACAGAGCCAAATGAAGTTTCTCAGGCAGCATTAGGTATGGAAGAAGCAGCAAAAACAAGCTAATGGCAGGGATGCAGATGACAGTAGCATATCAGCACTGTTTCTTTCCCAGGCTGAGAAAATCCTTGTCGTGCAGCTTGTTTCCCAGCAGACACACTAAATATCTTGATAAGCCTGTGGCCAGCTCTGCTTGTGTGACGTTGGAGATGAATGGATGGTGGCACCCACCGTAAACACATGTGGCTGCTTCTCAAACATCTGCTTTCCTTTTGGCTGTGTTCTGAGCTATAAAGCTATCTATATATATATAAGTATGTATTTATATATGGATTAGATGAGTGGTTGCAGAAGTGAGTGGGGCTGCTGCAGCTTGTGGAACTGGCCACAGAGCAGTGACTGCAGGGGCTGTCCTGTGGTGGAAATGGTCTAGGGTTTCAAAATGGCTTTACACACCGTTTATTATCCAGCTGCCTTTGATAGCAGACCAGGATGATCCAGTCCTTTCCAGTCCCCTTATCTCTATGGTTTAATGGCCAGGAGGAGTATGTGAATGCTTGGTAGAGTCTATGCCTTTCTGCTCTTGTCCGGAAGTACAGCGATTCCAAGCACGTTGTTGCATCTCTGACAAGGGCAAGTTCCGATGACTTTATTTGCCTGTTTCATTATGATGCACCTTTAACATTTTCTGAATGCCATTAGCTTGTCTCGTTTGGACTGCTATGGGAGGGCTCAGGGCAATAAAAGCAAGAGAACTTTTGTTAGCTGGTATCCATAGCACTTTAGCAGAAAAAGATTACAAAGATAATGTCAGTAGGTTATTTTTTCCTCATGCTTGAATAGACTGATAGTCTTGATTTTTGTCCAGCACAGTGATCCAAATTATTTTCTATAAAATTGCATATTTTCCATGCCAAGCCTATTCTTTTGTGTGAATGTTGAATTGGTGTATTGCATTGAAAATTGAAATGATTAAATACTGTAAATTCTGGTCCATTATCGAGTATCTTTTCAGAGAGTTCAAATGTTATTTAAACCTGCAACTTCTATTGTGTTATTCTAGTCCTTTAAAAGTAGCTGGGCTCATAGTTCAGTGCTGTGCTGATCAGCGTGGACACAGCCTTCATGCTCTGTAAAAACAGTGTTGGTGGGATGTGGTGACCTTCCTAGCCCATCTTGCCATCCATGGATGTCTCAGTTTTGACATCACTTGAATAGTATTGAGCTACGTCCTTTGGAAAATGTGTTATGCTTGCCTCATATGCATGGAGCTAGAGTGGATTTACACTACTATGGATTGGTTTAGTAGATAAGGAATCATGTTTTCATCTTCAGCCATTATAAATATTATGCTGCCCATAAAGAACTGAAAATAGTTCAGTTCTCCGGCTCCACAGGTGTGCCCAAGTGGAGAGACACCTCTCTCTAACGACTGACCATCTGTCCACTATTGCATGTTTCAGAAGTTTTGTTTTGAGAGTGGCTCATAATGCATGGTGCAGGCTTTCTTCAGGTCATCTGTGGTTTAATTTCCACATAATACAGTAAGCTGGTGAGTGCTAACGAGCACACCTGCAATCAAACAGAATTGCTTATGCCTCCTTTTCTATTGGTGCATAATGTTCTTTGGTTGGGCTGAGGTGACTTTGATACCTTCGTACCCATCAGCCTTCTGCAGCTGAGCGGCACCAGCAGTGCTCATCATCAAACACTGGCTATTGAATTTCACAGGGAGGGAGTTTCAATCACTTGTAGTTCTTTTTACCTTTGAAGACCTCATTGTAACCCTCATTATAATTGTGTTAAAGACAACTTGGTATAATGCCTTCAGTTCTATTTGAAAAAAAAAAAGGTATTATTTGTTTATAAACTTAAGGGTCCAGGCAGACTTTGAAATTAATCCCGATTTTACATTATAGTGGTCTAAAAAATAAAACTCAGGACATAGAAAGATCAAAAAACATGGAAAACCATACAGTCTGAATGGTACCTCATGGATTTTCAGAGAATTACTTTATTCTTTTGGAAATGTTTACATGTTATCACACTTTAGATTATATTTGTTGGATATTCATAGATAAACTGAATCCAGAGTGAATATCTAGAGTGCTGTCATACGAGTTTTAGAACACACTTGTGTGTACCTTACAAAATCATCTCCACCATTAGGATATTGTATGTGTCTATTTATATCTTGTTTGATACTTGCAAACAATTTATTTCCATTATCACAGACACTGATTCTGCATAGCAGAGCTGGTATTGCTGAGTGTTCTTTAGTATCTGCTTTGGCTTCAGTGCCAGCCTCAAATCTAACACTATGGCCACGTGCACTGCGGAGGTCAGCAGGTGCTAGACTTGCCTACAGCTGAGCTGGTTCTCCAGCAGTGCCATTACTGACTCCATCAATAAGAAAGGTGGTGTTGAATAAACCTGATTTTCTCTTCAACAAAAATATGCATCACTTTTGTGAAATGTAGCTACCTTCCTCTGCAGAGGTGTTGGGTGCACTGACAACACGTCTTTTCTTGTTGGGGTGGACTCTGAACAGATCTGGCTGCAGAGGAACTGTGTAATGGGGTTTTTTTGCATTTGTTTGAAATGCTGATATTTCAGCAAGGAGTGTGTGTATTTCTTGAGTGTCCTTTGTTTGTTTGTTTGTTTTAATCAGTGAATAGAAATAACTGCAGCTCCGTGAATTTTACCAGCTGTTTTCAACTGTGTCTTGACTGCTTCTGAGTAACTGGGATATCAATTGGGGTGGGGGCTTAACATTTTTCCCCAAGAGGGAAAGCCATACATTAAGATGTTGGGGTTTTTTACATTAACTAAGGGAAAAATGCAGCAGATATTTAAATCTGCTGACCCACTTAAGCACTGTCCCCCATTACCAGAAAGCCTTTCTATACCTCCCTGATTTTTCCCATCAGATGAGTTGCTGCTGCTTTGCTCATATGGAAGCTGTCCCAGAAAGCTAATGCAGGCATTTCCATACCATGCGTCCATATGTTGTGGGTATAGCGGTTAGTCATTTTGAAACCTGAAAATCCCCTCTTTCTGAGGTCTGTCTTGATCCAGCAGTGGTCGTGCAAGGGCTTTATTTTTCTGTCTTCACAGTTCAATTCAATCTAATTTAAATTCATGTTGGTTATGCCTCAGCCCTTAAGAAAGGACCTGGTTAAATGGCACCTGGTGTTGAAAGCACAAAATATAATTTAAGAAAGAGAGGCAGAGTTTAAAGTAATAATCTCAGAGCAGTACTTTAGGGCTGTCCATGTTTTATGGGCTTTTTATAATCATGCTGGATAGCACACAAGGTGTGTGTTCAGCTGGTCTCAAAGCCAAGGTATTCTACACTTACCAAAGGCTCAGAACTCAGGAAAAGTCAAAAGAAGTTTTATTATTGTTAAAGGTTGTTTTAGTAGTTACTGGACACCGTTTTTATATGTAGCCCAGACATGAATGAATATTCATTATCAGACTTAACACATTATTTAAAAAAAAATCAGGGAGAAAAATTCAGTTTAGAGTACAAACTGTTGTTTTCCAGAATATCTCAATCAGTTTTATAGGCAAAATAATTAGAGGGGACCACAAAGATATGTAAGCACTGATTTATTCATGAGTACATGTTGCTGTATTCTCATGTTTAGGAAATAAAACTTATTTCTAAGTTTGAAAAATTTTCTTGGCTTCTAACTCACAACCAGTAGCAAATGCTTGATTTTAACAATTGATAATTAAAGCAATAATCTTTGGCCATAAAATTGCAAAGGAATGTATTCAACACTAATTGGACTATTTCCACCAACACCAATTATTTCTAGGACACAATTAAGGGTCTTTTGCTAAGTCTTAAGTAGAATTACGACCCAAGGCAGTGCATGAAAGGCACAATTATAAATGAGAGAGCTGTGTGTCTGCCACATCTACTCCTCCCTCCCCTCAACCATGGTAGCCCCAAGGCTTCAGACTGCACTTTGCTGGATCTCCTAAATGAACCCTGGGTGGAAAAACTTCAAGTAGAAGCTGGTGATGGGGCTGGTATCCAGTCAATACCTCAGGGTCCTCACAGCTTTTAAGGAGCTCTTCTCCATCTGGCGCTTCAAACACAAGGTTTAATCAAGTATTTTACAGTTTCAGGCAATTTCAGTGTTTATTTCCAACTGCAAACCACAGTCAATGTTGTTATATGATTCCTATCCAAATTTCCTTCTGCAGCTGTAAGGAGCTGGCCTTTCACAGCAGGCAGGAGCATCTTCCCTGAGTCTGGTAAACATTTGTCGTTTTCTTCCAGCTCTGGACAGGTGAGAACCTGAGGTCATCAGAAAAACCAGGTCAGCCCCAAAGCACCCCAGGGAAGGGGAAATAGCTGTGTTATCATATGAGCATTTCCATTTTTCTGACAGTTAATTGAAGCAAAAAGGTTGTAGATTCTGAGATTACAGAAGTGGTGAAATGAGAAGCAGATGCCTCATCTGCCATTGAACCTTCCCCAAAACCCCTTCTCCTCAGGTCTGCTCAAACAGGCTTTTTACTTTTGATTTCCTTCATGTGAACTTGTTGAACACAACAGCCATGGACTATAAACCACATTGTGCTGGGGAAGGTGGGTGACCTGGCTGGAACATTGCTGAGGGTCATAGCAAGTGCCAGAGGGACCATCCCATTGCTAGGCATTTCCAGCAGCCCCTATGGGAACATGGTGTAACACAAGTTTGTGGTCAGACTGCTGAGTGAGACCTGACTCACAACTTGTGAATGAACAGTGCTGCGAGAGCTGTCAGTTTCTTATTTGGGAGAGAAAAGAATTAGGTCAACTGCTAAGGACAAAAACGGTAAATGGCAAAGAAACATGTAAATGAAATAAGCTGTAAAATACCAGTGGTTTGCTCTTAGGGCTACTTGAATGAAGTAAGTTAGGCTTTTTTCTTGTAAACATTTATGGATCATAACAAATAAAACTTGTAAACATAATACAACTGTTAAGCTTCATTAAATTTGCAGCAGACAATTAATTTTTTCAGGCAATTCAAAGGGTCTTCTGTAGTACTGATTTAGTTTAATTGAACATATTACCACAAGCAGACAATAAGAAATATATTGAAGATATCCATCTGGCTTGCACTGAAAACCTTGTGCGTTTTGTTTTCTGCGGCTGTCACAGGCCTTACTAATTGCCTCATTTTGGCTGTTTTACAATCACTGTGATTTAGCCATTAACATGATAAAAGTTGTCTTGGTGAAGAGCTTGATATTAAAAAGCATACATCTCCAGCCTATCTCTCTTACCAACTTTGGACGTATCTCTAACATTATTAGAGTTATATTTTTAAAAGCAGAAATATATCGCCTCTTGCAGAGCAGCTTCTCCAGGTACTTTGCCTATCTGACTCTGATGTAGAGAGTGTCAGTTGGTGTGAAATACCTGCTCTAGATAATGGTAAGTGCAGCAGATTCTTCCCCCCATTTCCATCCTCACAACTTTCTCTTCTGTGTGCCTCCAGCCCCCAGCAAACCTTCAGGTACATCAGGGGTCTTAAAACTGATAGGGTAAATAGGTAAATAAGGAAGTCAAGACAAGAGCAAGTGACTGATGCTTAGAAATATACCTGATTCAGAACATTATGTGTAAAAAAATACTTTTTTAAGAAAAGTTCAACCATTATGTCTGTATGCCCTGTAGGGGAAAAAAAAAATCATATTTTTGTTCTGTATTTTTATCTTAAGCCTACAATGTATTGCAGGGGTCAGCATTGTTGCAACCTCTCCTGCCATTAGAAAAGATTTACTGTAATTCCTTAAAAAGCTCAGTGTTTTCATTTTAGGAATTTTCTTGTCCTCTCCTGTAAAAGCAAGAGGTTCGGGAGTTCTCAGTCATCAATAGAAGATTGGGTTGTTTAGCTCATCATTGAAGATCAAATCCATACATCAGCTGAAAGAGGAGATGACCTGTAGGTTAAACACAGACTCTTAATGAGACAAAAGCAGGTTAATTAACAGTTTTCATCAACTTGCTTCCATTTATTTTAACATGATCTATTTCAGAAAGGTTAAAATAATTTTCTTTTTTTGAATACAAGTGAAAACCTAACATAGTTAAAATGAAACCATAGATCAAGAACCTCTGATAGATATTTTAATCAAAATAAATGTAGTGTATTTGTGTGTGTGCGTGTGTGTGTGAGTGTATATAAAACTTAAGCAATAAACTGTTTTATCCAATAATTCATTTCATAAGAAGACTAGCCAGAGCCTGTTAACTGGAAATTACCATCAGACCAGGACAATTACTAATTCATAAGAAAAGGAATGTGTTCAACTTAATGCTTTCCACCCATTTCCCCAGCTGTTGCAGAGGTTTAATTTAGCCTTTGGAGAAGAGCTACTAGGAGGAGCAGGAAAAGCTGAGGTCTGCAGGATGAGCCAGCATGGTACAACTTGATGAACGAGGCATAGCTAGCCACAAGTCTGCTCAAGAGAGGTAGTCAGGTGGAGGTAGCTGAGCTGATTGACCTTGCTCGTGCCAGTGGCTCTGGTGGTTAACAGGTCATGCTGCTGGCTCTGCACACCTGCAGACTACTTAAGAAGAAAGGAGTCCAGCTGGGCTTGGATATAAGGGACCATATCTCAGCTCCTGCAGCTTTGTGTGTCTTAGTGGAGTTACCAGGGGTTTGTGGTGGTGGAAGATCTGTCTCCTTGACCTTTTGGCTTCATGGAACTATTTTGGTTTCTACAGATCAAAACGTGACAGTTGTACTGCTGTGGGATGTAATCCCAAATCTCTTCTTTGCTCAGGAAGATCTTGCATTGCAAGTCTACTAACGTTATGAATTCATACTAACATTATAATGTTCATCCCAAAAGAGGATACAGTTTGTCTTTTTCCAAACCTTTTGCAAAGCATACATTGGGATGAACTTTCAGACGTGAGTTTCATGGAAATCCCACAAATCTTGGGTAAATTAAGGCCATACTCTAAGAGAAAACAGTACAACAGAGAAAACTGAGCTCATTGGATCATATGGTCCTGTTGTGGAAGATGGGAGCAGGTCTCCCTAGAGCCGCTTCTCTCTCTACCAATGTAATTCAGTCTGTGCGGTTAGGGATAGGGGAGATAATGACCTAAACATGACATGCACTGAGAAAGTGAGTGCCCGTCTCCGTTTCAGGTTAAGATGAAGGAAACCATGTGGGAGAATAAAGTGGGAAAGTGATAATGACTCTTATCCTAAGAACTTTATATCCTTGAAAATAGTGACTAAGAACAGACTGGCCTGAAGGCTGTGTTTTTAACATCAAAGATACAGAGGAAGTGTTTAGAGAGCACATTTTCTGTCGTAGGAGGAAAAAGTGTAAGACTGTTGAAGAAAAGAATCTGGGACATTACTTGGGGAAATATCAGTCCTTTTGTGTATTTTCTCAGAAGCATTTTTGGAAGCAGCTTAGCAGCACCAAACTTTTCAGGTTTTGAGCTTTTGTGACTTTTTGTCTCTGAGTCTAGCTGGATTGCAAACAGGTTACTCAAAGTTGCTTATCAGATAATAATAGCCAAGTGGCACATGGATAAGCAAGCACTAGGAGTGATGGGCTTTGACACATCAGAGGAACTAAAGAGGCATCAGAGGAACTAAAGGCAGAAAAGGACCTGGGGATGTTGGAGGACAGCAGGATGACCATGAGCCAGCAATGTGCCCTTGCGGCCAAGAAGGCCAATGGCATCCTGGGGTGTATCAGAAGGGCTGTGGTTGTAGGTCAGAGAGGTTCTCCTTCCCCTCTACTCTGCCCTGGTGAGACCGCATTTGGAATATGATGTTCAGTTCTGGGCCCCTCAGTTCAAGAAGGACAGGAATTGCTGGAAAGAGTCCAGTGCAGAGCCACAAAGATGATGGAGGGAGTGGAGCATCTCCCTTATGAGGAGCGGCTGAGGGAGCTGGGTCTCTTTAGCTTGGAGCAGAGGAGACTGAGGGGAGACCTCATTCATGTTTATAAATTTGTAAAGGGCGAGTGTCAGGAGGAAAGAGCCAGGCTCTGCTCAGTGACAGCCAATGACAGGACAAGGGGCAATGGGTGCAAGCTGGAGCACAGGAGGTTCAACCTGAACATGAGGAAAAACGTTTTTACTGTAAGGGTGACAGAGCACTGAACAGGCTGCCCAGAGAGGTTGTGGAGTCTCCTTCTCTGCAGACATTCAAAACCCGCCTGGACGTGTTCCTGTGTGACCTGGTCTGGGTGATCCTGCTCTGGCAGGGGTTGGACTGGATGAGCTTTTGAGGTCCCTTCCAACTCCTGAGATTCTGTGATTCTGTGATTAAAGCTCTGTTGAATGATGATGGGGTGGTGCTTGCAATACTGGGGACTCCTGGGACCTGATTTTCCTCTCTTCTAATGCAACTCAGGTATGATTATAAGCAGTCCCATTAAAGTTAGTATGGAGACTAGAGTCTCTTGTCTTAATCCCAAAATTGTGATGGCAGAGAGAATTTAGTATCAGTCACCAACAGAATAGGTTAAGTTCTAAGTGTGCTGTATCACATGCTCAAGCCAGTCGTTTGGGAATACAACATGAATACGAATGTTCATTACTCAAAAGTAGGTTGACTCCGAAATAGAAGAAAGTTTTGTCACCAAATTGACTCACCACAGCTTGGGTTGGTTTTCTCTGTCTCTCTCTGTCACACACACATTTGGAATATGAATTTTGCTTTCATTATGTTTGAAGTTTTTAAGTGTATTGTGAAGAACTAGTGATCAAAGTTGTAGGTTTTAGTGCTGTGTTTTCTTTTAGCTACATTGTGAATATATCCCAAGAATAATCTTTATTAGAGTTTATTTAGAAAGTCAGCAGTATTTCACCAGTGATAATTTCATTTCCTTTTGTGTCTAAAAGCACAGTAGAAAGCCTCCGTAAAAATCCAAGCCTGAATCCATTAGTCCTGGTAGCTAAACTGTTCGGTGCAGTTGAAAATGAACATCATTTCCTGCAACAGACAGCCATGAGTGGAAGTGTCAAGGAGAAATGTTGTAGACCATGGGTGAAGCCCTAGCAAAGCTATGTGCTTGGGGCCAAACTCATCCATCACTGAAACCAGGCTGAAAGTAGAGATGGTAGCACTGATGCACTATTTGTTCCTCCTCTGTGTGTGTCTTTGCAGGTTAGAGCTTGAGTCTTGTTTCAAAGTGACTTGTGACTAATTTGAAGTAAAATGCCATGTAATGAGAGAAATGTCACGGACACTGAAAAGATGCTTTGTGTTGAATATTTATTCAGCTGACTGGGAGCTGGGGATTTTAAGCAAGTTATAATGACGGGATGGTCTTGCAGGTTGTTATTTTCATTTCACATGAGATCGTGCCTCCGTCCTGCCCCTTCCTGTAACATCAGTACTGGGGCTTGGCCAACGACAGAGCAAAACAGTAGCAAGTCCCTCAGAAGAAGGATTTGTCTTCTCGCTGTGTCACTAATTAATTGGAACATGGAGACACGAGTCACTTCCTTGCAAGAGAGCACAGGACACTGAGAGACAATTTCACCTCCACCAAGAAACAAATTAGACTTTTGTGTACTAGAAAAACCTAGAAAGGTTTGTTTTGTGGTTCTGTTCTTACTGTCACTTGATCTGTTAGGAAGTAGGTGTTTGGGCTGCAGTCTTGCCTGCAGTAGCATGGAAGTCTCAGTGGGGTTTCAAGAAAAAGTTAATCTTAAAAAAAACCTGCTGTGCACAGTGGTATAGGAAGACAAAACAGTTTATAATGGAGGTCTTATTTCCATTTTATAGACTGGGCAAATAAGGCAGCAGAGACTTTTAATGACTTGCTGAAGGTCACACGGAAAGTAAGGAGGGCTTGTTTTATTCCCTCTGAGGCCTGTGCCCGTGCTGGCCTTCACCCCACAGAGCAGCCTTGCTCTTCACTCTGAACTCTTCCTCCTCTTTTGCTTATCTAATTTTCTTTTTGATGGAACTCTGTTAAGCTTAATTGTTCACATTTGGTTCGGTTTCAAAGTCTAAACATTCAAACTGGTGTTTTAGAGGCTGGCTGCCCTGCTGTGCTGCCCCTAGCAGGAGCCATGTGCAAGCCTGCGGGCCTGGACACACTCCCTCTGCAAATACATTTAAAAAGAGCTGAAATTACCCCCTTTCTCTTGCTTTTCCTGTCTTCCTGTTGCCTGACTCAGTTCTTTGGATACATGTAAATTCCTGAGGTTTGTAACTGAGTTTTTAGAAGTGGTGTTGTGCTTTCTTAATTTGACTTCAACTTGCAGGTACTTTTTGGAATTTGTATTTTCCACAAATTGGCTTGAATAGGCTTAAATATTTCTGTTATTTATATGCACGACTTGAGTAAGAATTCAGTGTTATCATTAACCAGAGGCATCCGTTTTATATTTGAACTAGCATTTTATTTAAAGTTACTTCAATTTTGGTTTTACATCATTTTAAATAGAAGAGAACTGGATGTTACCTGTAACAGCAATAATTTTTTCTAAGTGTTTAGTTTGTTTAAAAGTTTGACTTTATTATTTGAGGTTGACCTTTTGAGCTGACCTAACAGGATTTTTTTGAAAGTGAAAATAAATTTTAAGAAGTTACTTGCATAATTGATTCTCTACCTGCCTGCAGATTGGCATGTCTCATCCTGCCCACTGCATTGCAGCCTCTTAATTATGTCTTGTTGTCTGGATGTCATTTCCTGAGTCACTAGAGAAATGTCCATATTTCTTTTTAGCGTAGATTGTAAATAGCTTGGGAATTTTAGAACTTTCTTTTGTGTGGTAGAGTCATTTCTCTATGGGAGCTATTTGCAAGAGCTTCTACTAATTATATTCTAATTATAAAATAGTAGGAGCAGATGCTGCTTTAGAGTAATACTTTGGTTGAAGGCTTTCACAGGATCGATGCAGTAACCTACCCAGCAGATAAGCCATTGTAATAACAGCAGGAGATAGTGGAGAAAATGGAGGTGGTCATTTTTTGTATTGAGAGACAGCCATGAGTTCCAGTGGGAAACTCTCTACGTTGTTCTTGTGTCTTTATATTGAGTTTCATGTTCTAATGGAGACTCAAACTCCTTGATAAACAAATATATTTGGTACCTAGTAAAATTACTGACTTGATAGCCTGCTTTCTGTCAAGACATTTTTTTTTTTAATCTGCTAAGAAGTGAAGGGAAGAAGAGCAAAAAGGAACTGTACATTAGAAGTGAGGAAGGTTAGAGTAAGGGAGTAAGTCATGATTGCTCATTAGAGCTCAGCAGCACAGACCCACCAAACCTGAGGGTTAAGACATAAGGAAGCAGCCGAGAACCCACTGAAGTGGAATGGGTTTGTATTTTAAAAGTAGGGTTGAGAAGTGGTGAAACTGCTTAGTGGCAGAAGTTTGACTTTGGAATAGTCCTCAGTGCTTTTTTAATCTAATGATGACCATACATTCAATAGGTCTCAGTTCTCTGCCTCCGTAACCAGGAAAGTCACAGTCAGAGTAAATCGATGAAAATCATTTAGCAAGGACAAACTCTCTTGTTCTTTTGTGGATGTAAGAGTTTCCTCCATCCATGCAGGATGGTCCCTCGGGAGACATTGACCAAACCAAGTTAGCAATGGAAACATTCAGTATATTCCACTGATGTGCAGCATAGGGCTCGCAGTTTCAAATATAACTATCAATTCTGATACCTAAGTTATGTTTCTACGTGCTGGCTTTTTAGAAGTCTCTCCAGTCACTGTCCATAACACAGGTCCTACAGGGGCCAGGCAATAGGGTTTGCACAACATCCAAAAAAGTGCTAAATTCCATTTTAATTGCAGCAAGAATCTTTAGCCTTGTCTCACAGAAGTAAAATCTTAGATACAGTGCTGCTCCTATTCTGCAGCAAATTGAAATTCTCAGGCAAAGGAGAAACAAAAAAAACCCTTAAAACCAGATACAAAAGTGACTGCAGTAGACCTTGACATTTGACCAAATAAAAGCAAAAGGAGGTGCTTCCCTTTGGTTTGCTTTATAATAAAGCTTAGGGGCAGTTGCGGGTTTGTATTATTTACTCCAGCACATGATAGCCAAAATCCCAACATAAAGAAGATAGTGCCTGAAGTAAGTTAGAGACATCCCTCAATGTACACAGCCACACATGGATATAATAATGAAAATAAATTTCCTTTAGGTTACACAGCAGAATGATACTGTGGCATCCTCTGCATCTGTGTGTGTGTGTGTGTGTGTATGGCTCTATAGCAAGTGTAATCTGATGATAATAATAAGGTATCACAGATGACCAAGTAATAATTGTCTTAATTTTGAGAATCAAGAGGTACTGTGTCTTTCTGCAAATTGTGTTATTGTATAAAACGGTATTTTTACAGATACCTGTGCTGCAGCGTGCATGTGTGTTTTACTGACTCCGGGTAAATATATTGATATAGGCATTTAGTGCAAAGGTTTCTTTTTAACCAAGTTAAAACACCTTGACTGTGAAGTAGAATAATCTTAAATTTGCCTAATTTCTTATTATTAATGTCATAGTAAAAGCTTTTCCTGTTTTCAGCAGTTTCAGTAGGTGCTCCCATCAAGCTCTCCTTACAAATGGTGATGCACTGTGTTCTCACCAGGTGTTTGGGAAGATGAATGCGTCTTGGGCTGCTTTATAAATGACCTGTATGCCAAGACTTGCTTATCCCAAGACATTCATGACACATACAAGACTTGCTTGGGGAGCTGTTAAGGATGGTTAAGGTATGGATCATTCACTTGGAAACCAGAAAGTCCAGGTAGTGATTTCCATGCTATCCGGTCAGTTTGACAGCTCAAGAGATATGTGTTCCTTATGACTCTTAATTTGGGATTTATTCTTGCATGTCAGCTAATCCTTACCATCTTGGTCCTGATGAGGAGTGTGTAGGTAACAGACATAGAACTTGAATAGGAAGGACGTAAAACACACACCATATCAAAAACATGCAAAGACTGTGCCATTCACTTCATAATTTTGCAGTTTGAATGCCTGCATATCATGTTATTGCTGCTCTGCTTCTCTTTGAAAAGTTTTTATTTATGATCATTACTATTCAAAACATATTTAAAAGCACCATAAATCAACCATTTCAGCAGGCTAAACTGGTCAAAGGGACAAAATGTGTTTGGCCACCGTGTACATGGGTTGCACGGCAAACTGCACAGCATTACATTTGCACAATTACCCGTGGCTTGTGTTACGAGGAGAGCAGTGATTGATCCTTGAGCGACTTGCAATTTATCATAGATTAGCTATGATTTCTGCTGTATCTGATTAACCTTCTCTGGAAGATGGCCATCATTTTTGCAATGACAGTAGATTATTCCATACTTGAAAAGACAGATATCAGCTAGTTGCAATCAATAGCCCACAAAAGGCAACACCTTGAATTCACTGGGTTATCTATAAAGTGTGTCACAAATGTTTCAATCGTTTGTCAGATATACTGATTTCATTTAAGGCACCTCTGTAGTGAAGTGGCTTTTATTTCAGTCTGAAATGCAAAGAGACAAGATGTTTAGGTTTTGTAGTGTAATCAGGCACTGTTGCATGCTGCTGTAAAGAGCAAGTACACATTTCTATGAATGACAGATTTGATTGTCATTTCCAGATCCCATTACATATGATTTTCTTTGTCACAATTGCATGGAGAGAGCTTGATTTGATAAGATTGCATTGCGCTAGGTAAAATAGAGGTTAAAATGAAGTATTGTGCCCTCTTGTTATTTAAGTAACACTCTCTGTACTCTCAGTGGAGTGGATATATTTTCATATATTTTGTCTTTGAATTTGCCATAATGGCACATCCCTCCCCAGTATCCTTTGATGCAATTCCATTCTTAGTGTGTTTTCAGATTGAAATTAACCTTCATTTATTATTCAGCCACACAAAGAATGCATATTTGAGTATGCAGAAATGCAATCCCTTGATTGACTGCCTGGTCCCTGGCTGGGAGGTGGGAGGCATTAATTCCTGGGAGGGAGACTCTTACAGCAAGTTCAGAGAGTTTTCAATCTGTGGGAAGCTCTTTTCCAATGCTAGTTTAAGAAATATGTTAATAACTTGTATGCCAAGATTTAAGCCAAGTAAACTGCAAGGTAAGAATCCTCTTTCAGGAAAGCAATTTTAGCACGTCCTAAATACCCAGCTCAGCCGAGTGTGTTGCTGAATCAGAGTCTGCGCTCTTCCAGGAAAGGCCAGATGTTCCACCTCTCCTTTCCCTAATCCCCGTTAAATACATGGCCATGTATCACTGCCTCCGTTGCCAAAGATCGGTGCTGCCTGATCAGATGGAAAGATCTAGATCACTAACCACATGTATTTCTAAATTCAGAAAAGTTACTTTAGTCCCAAGCCTAAATTCCCTTTCCTAAACTGATAGTGTCCCTTTCACTTTTAATAAGATTACATTTTTTAGGCTGAACTACCATAGTACACACAAGAGGATGCTGTAAGTGCTGCAAAATTTTGTGTTAAGAAATGTGCCTTATAAATCAGCTACTTGTCTGGCAAGATCACATATATAATAGCTGATTATATGGAACAGAAGAGTTATATTGGCATAAGAAAGAGCCACATGCCTGTTCCTCAAAGCATATATGTGACTCATCACAGCTGAAGTCTGTGATATTGTAAAGGCCAAATATTGTAAATACATGGCCTTTCCCCATTTCTTTTTTAATCTTAATTTTTGCCATACCCCATAAAGTACTGAAGCAGTCTATTAAGATAGCTGTACTTTGCTGTGCTAATTCATACTATATGTTTAGTTGTTCACTGGTTATTAATCTCTAGTTCA
This sequence comes from Mesitornis unicolor, assembly GCF_000695765.1. Taxonomy (NCBI): domain Eukaryota; kingdom Metazoa; phylum Chordata; class Aves; order Mesitornithiformes; family Mesitornithidae; genus Mesitornis; species Mesitornis unicolor. The sequence continues at coordinate 49,958 of NW_010203784.1, read as the reverse complement.
GGGTCATATTTTCCTCTCTTTGGTGTCTCTCATGCAGAGCACTAACTGCCCCCAGAAGCTTACCACTCATCAAGGCTCAGACGTGTTTGACTTTATGGTCTTGGATAAATGTTTCATTCACAAACAGAAGAGAAAGAAACATCAGAGCCCATTTGAGTATTTCAGTGTTGGACTTTGATTCTTCAGTTGCTCATAGAAAACATGGTTCTACTTCCAAGATTGATTTTTATTATCTCCTGACGTGATTTGCCTTGAAATCAATACGATAATGTAAAATGTCATTGCAAGTAGAGGACATTGATCTGCAATGCATTTATTAACTCCCTCTTATAAGAAAACATAATGAAAACAGTAAACATGCTGATATTCCAGAAAGAGAAAAAGTGAGTCCCGAACAGTTGAGTTACAGTTTATCTACAAGAAAAACCTATTTTAAAATCATGTACACTAAATGCTTTATACAGATAGGTAAAAGAAAGTAGGTGGATCTCTAACACTGTAACACGAGTGGCTGTTTAAAAGAATTAAGTAATTAAATTGTTAATCAAACTTGAAACTACTGCTTATCTGCCTAGGTCCGCATAAGAAATATGAGCAGCATGAATGGAAATTCAGCCCAAGGAGAAGCAGCGCTCTGTTTTCTCTTGCATTGGCTGCAGCCGTGTGTGCTTGGCATCGTTTGCCTTTGTCTTAACTGCTCGTTTGAAGCATCTGGTAATTGAACATAAACTCTTGCACTTGAGCATTCATGCTTGAACCTGAAATTACCTTGTCATCCACACTGGCTTTCGTTAAACAGCTAACAGATGCCCTGGCATGCTCTGTCACAGGACACGGTGTCAGAGCCTTGTATGCTGCAATGGCTTTGGTCGGTGTGGTTTCCTCTCGTCCAGCCAGAAATAAATGTCCTCCTCTCTGTGTTCTGCAGCAGCCGCTCTGGCCATTACGCATCCAAGCAGCTTGCTGCTGTTTAACTCAGACATGCCCTCTGAGTATAATAGATGGGTTACTAATATTTCTCATGTACTTGAAGACAAGTGTAGGTATCCCCCAGCAAAAACAAACATTGTGGCTTTTTTTCCATTTAAAGAACCAGACTATGTTTCTTCTGTCCGTAAGCAGCAATCACAGTTTTCACAAGCTGACTTGTGTCCTTTTGCAATACTTTCCCCTCCAAAGCCATGAATATTTACAATAGACTTTGCCTATTTAGGCAAAAGAGTAAAGAGGAGAGGGACATATGCTGCAGATCTTCAGTGGAGGATCTTTTACAAAATTTCCATGGGTTTCCGTTAACCAAACCTAGCAGCATGAAAGTGCAAACAAATCTTGAATGAAGTAAAATAGGCAAGGCTGGAAGAAGAAAGGCAGGCATAAGCCCTTGCAAAATGTTGAAATATTTCTCTTTTAAGTGTAACAGTCTGGAGGCACTGTTAAGTTTTGAGGGGGAAGTTCAGATTTCTTCAGGTTTTTTACCCTGGATAAATATGTCAAAACCTGAGTATTCCCTTCTCTTTGTTCTCCTGTGATGTCCTCCTCTATGCCAGGATAGGTATCTAAATAAGCATTTAGGCGTTAGATGCACAGGTTTCAGAAACCAGCATTAGAAATGCTGGCATTATCTCTTTGTTGACTGTCTCTGAGATACTCAGCTCTGCTGACTTGAGGCCAAAAACAGGAGCTGTATGTCTGGAGAGCGTCACAGTTCAATCTTTTTTTAACAGTAAAATACTCTATTCCTTCAGCAGCCAAGGCTGGCGAAGCATATCTCGTTGTTTACTAAGCACTTTGATAGCCTTAACTGAATGGCACTGTGGTTATTAGCATGGCCGAATCCCTTCCCTGCAGAGCGGAGCACGCAGCCTCCACATCTGAGCCAAACTGGAAAGGAGCACGTTTGGAAATGGGATGCCACGCAGCCATTCAACACACACAGGGCTGCCTATCTCTAGGTGGAAAAAACCCCTCTGGTCAGTTAAAATTTTGCTGATGGGCACAATATATGTGACATCACTTCTTGCTTTGCCCTGGGCCTTTTGTATCATTCAGAAGATATCTGCGTGCTCTGGACTGACCTATTTTATTTATTTAAAATGCATTATCTCTCCCTGTCAGTCTCCGATTCATTTTATGTCACTTATGTCGTGCCACTGTGGATCGTGTCGCTCTGTGTCACGTCCTCCGGATCAATACGATGCAACATAGCACTGCATGAGCTACAAGTAGCAAGTGCAGTGATGCAAAGCTGTTTATCCTAAACAAGTAATCCCTCCTAATGGACACCCAGTCAATAGAGAATCAGGGTGGGATGGTTTCTTTTCAGATTGGATAATTGTTATCCTCAGACTGTACCCGCGATGTCGGCAGCCTGCTGCTTTGCAGCTCGGAAATGCATCATGGCTTCCTGAAATGAGAGGGAAAACGCAGGTGGCACTAACAGCTAATGACAGGTTCCCTATAGCAGCAATTACAGCCTTGGTACAGATGGGGAGTGCTGCCTAGCTCTGGTTCTTCGAGCAGACTGAAAGCCAGCCAGAAAACTCTGTTAAAATCTCTCGTAATACAAATCTAATACATTAAATCAGTCAGAAATTCACCACATTCTCTGCAATATGCTGCAACAATAAAAATAAGGGATGCAACACAGGACAAAAATAGGTAAGGAAAGCTCAGATAGCCTCAGTTTACCCTGCCAGGGCAGACGGTGTTGATGGTGGTGGCATCCAGAGCTGTGTCAGTGTGGCCATGTGCATCTGACTCCAGCTGAGGCCCATCCACGTGAGCTTTCATGCTGCTCAAACCACCTCAGCGCTGATGACGAGCCACAAGCTGAGCCACTCCCTGAGCTGCCAGCCTGGCTGGCATGCAACAAAACTGCTTGTAAAACAGCAAAAGTGCTGTTTCTGTCACACAAAAATCGTGCTTCTGAAAATGCTGGCATGAAAGTAAGGCTGAGAGGGAGCTTTCCCATTTCCCTGAGCCTTCAGTGACACCTACAGCCAGCCACCATTCACTTATTTCTCAAAAAAGGTCTCAGTAACACCAAATGAACTTTTCTCGGAAGTGACCCGCAACAGTTTCACTTGCATTTTGTCTCTTCTTTCTGTAGGAGAGCTGGGACGTGCCAGGCACTGCTTCCCTCTGGGGAGGGCTCAGAAACCTGTAGGCAGCTCTATGAGGTGATGCTGCAAATAGAAATTCTTACCCCTTATCTGCAACTCAGTCTTTCAGCCCTATTTTTAAAACTCTCTCAAAATGCACTGCATTGCTCCAAAGGTGAATATCATCTCAAAATGTCACCAAAATAACAATTATTTTTTTTAATTAACTGTCTTTGGCAATAGTGCCCTTACTAAGCAAAGACATCTAAGGACAATAATCTGCACACAGAGGGAACAGAGCAGTAACAGACATCACCTGTCCATAGGAGCTCTCTCCCTAGACTGCCTCTCTTGCCTTGCAAGTGGACAATAAATAAATAAATGAGTAGCTGACTCAGAAAAAGACAATATTTTTATTTTACTTGGATGCTAACCAGCATGATTTTGGTATCACTAAAGCACTCACCATAATTTAAGAAGTACCTGATGTTGCAGGTTTTGAAAATGCAAATCCCATAATTTTGATTACCACTGGGCTGCATGTCACCAAGGTGTGCCCACACTCAGCTACCCTCAGTTGCCTCCTGTGTAACATGTTCCATTTGCTGCTCTGCTAGGGTTATTAAAGCAGAGGTGGGGATGGATTGGTTTTTTTCCAGCTTTCCCAGTCCTTGAGAAAAGGTGGGTAAGCATTCTCCTTGGGGTGATTTGTAAAGTGCATTGCTGGGGCTCATGCTCCCGCTGAGCGTGGCTTAGGTCAGAGCCCTCCCTGCATGTCATTTGTCACCAAGCTCTATCAGTTGATCCCGTAACCTGGTGTGTTCTGCCATTAGATCACAGTGCTTCATGACATGATGGGATTGAGACCTGGGGGCCTGATTTTCAGAGGCACCAGGCACCTGCAGTTCCTACGATGGCCACAGGAGCTGTGCTAAGCTGCTCTGGAAAGCAGGTCTTTACCAAACACCCATGTTTCATTCTTAATGTCTTTATAAACTACAGATACTGCAACAGAAAGAACCAGATTTACAGTGTGGACTTCTTGCCTCCTGCAGAAAGTGCCGTGGAGGTGAGGGTTAGCGACAGCAAAACCTCAGGGCTGACACTGGTTAAGGACCGTGGCTTACAGGGATCATTCTTAGACTTATGTAGAAGAGCTCAGGGCTTTGTGGGAGGCACCCATTTCACCTCAGAGCCAAGTCCTTCATAAATATTTCATATGGGCTTTGAGCAGGGCAGAGGATGAACTGCTGATGCTGAAAGGTGTTTCAGTAAGTGATTCTGTGCCTGGGCCCCACTGCAGGTGTGGGCGTTTCTGTAGCATCCTCAGCTTGGGATGCTCCAGGTCTTCTTCAGTTTCAGTAGTCGCAATCTCAAGTGACTGTAAAATCCTGATACATCGGTTATAATCAAAAAAGATGTCATAAGTCTAGGGAAAAATTAAACGTTATTTTAGTAACTTGCACTTACACTGTTTTTCTCCTGAGAAACTTAAACTGTTTTATTAATCAGTTAAGCCTCATAACATCTACTGTGGTTCTGCTAAGAGTTGCTTTATTTTGTTAGAAGTGAAACCAAAATATAGATGAATTAAATTTATCCAAGGTAATACAGCCAAGTCCCTGAGGACTTGATCTGAAGCTGATTCAAGTCAGTGATGAAATCTTTTTCACCACCTGCTGTACACTTTTGGTAGGGTCTTTGAAAAACCAGGAACAACTTCTCATCCCCTGAATTTTGGTGAGTAGTTCTGCCCAGTACGTATCTTTGTTGCTGAATCCTTATTATTTTAGCAGAGGATTAAGCAGTTGGCCAATAGTCTCTGGAAGTAGTTAAGATTTTGGTTTCATGTACCAGAAAATGAATAATGCTTGCTGTATTTTAGCATGACAGCTGTGCAGAATAGACTTTTGGAATAAGCAAAAATATCTATCTGTATATGATTTTCAAACTTTTGGTGTCATTTTTAAGCAATATTTTTTCTTCTTTTCATTTCCTCTGAGGCCCTGTTGAAAAAAATTACGATATTTTTGTCAACAGAAATGAAAGACAAATGTTAACTTCAGGGGCAGAGGGAATTCGCAGGCACAGATGAAGAGCTGAAGTCTGCATAATGTGTCATGGCTCATCTTTCTGTGCCACCATTTTGCTCGTACTGCACGACCAAAGTGAAAAATAGACAATTAAACCAGTGGTAAAAGATCCATGTGAACTCTAGCTGTGAATAAGAGATTATTCCTGAAGCCCAAGATGGAGCTGATACGTGCTGCTGCTCGTTTTTAACAGACAGAATTGCTACATCACTGATCGCTGCAGTTTTGGGACTTGCCGTTGCTAACGTTGTGTTTAGGACAATACCCTTTCTCACCATTCTTCTGCTTCACCACCCCAAAATACTTGCTGAGTTCTTGCTCACCAGGTCAGTGACATCTCTTATAAAACCACAGAGGTCCTAAAAATCGAGTCAGTCTGACCTTCCGACTGACGCACATCAGCCGCACGTCAGGCAGAGGAGTTACTGCACCCAGAGACACGTCCAACCCAAACCCCTCTGTCTGACCTTTCTGCAGGACTTGGCTTACTGGGGCAGAGTTATGGTTTCCATGGTGTGAAAGCTTTGGTTGGTATCACTCATCTTTTATATTTATTCTTTGTGTGGGCCTACCTAGATTTAAAATTTAAACTCATCCATCAGACAGAGAACGTGGCCAGCGTTCTAAACAAACACCACGTTTTCAATAAACATAACACACAACAATAATGTTAGTTTTATCATTCCCTTTCCAGGTCCAGGCAGATATCACTCATGTTTTTAATATACTCTTCTTCATTCCAGTTTTGGACATTTTACTTTAAGAGAATTTTCTTAAGGCAGCATTTAATTTAGGAACAACAAAGCAGGGTTTTTTTATAAACATGGGGAGCAATGTATGACTGTGAAACAAATCTTTGAGGTAAGAAGATTCAAATAAAATAATCTCTAATTTAACCAAGCCTTTCAGATGTGCTGCACTCTTTTCCAGCCTTTTCTTTTCTCCTTGTTCATCAGGATGGTAGCTAGAAGAGGATTCCAGATGATTTTTTAGGGCGTTTCAATCTAACGAGAAGAGAAAGGTATTGGAGGATAAAATCAAAGAAGTGATAGTTCACTTGTTGCATTAAGGATCTTCCTAACTGATTACTGCATTTTTTTTCAAGTTCTGGTGGCAATGCTGCGGTTGTGGTAGACTGCATAACATCTTTTTCAGCTCTATATCTCCCTCCTTTTCTCAGGAGGACAGAATTAATGCTTTCCCCCCCACTTTGTTTTCTTTGTTTGTAGATCCAACCCGGGTTATGGTGTCACCTTTCAGCATGGATGTCACTGTTGGAGAAAGCATTGTCTTGCCTTGTCAGGTATCTCACGATCACTCGCTAGATATCGTGTTTACCTGGTCATTTAATGGAAACCTGATAGACTTTGATAAAGATGGAGATCACTTTGAAAGAGTTGGAGGGGTAAGTATTAATACTAAAGCAATCTCCTCACAGTATTAACAGTAGGTAACAGAGAAAAGGACTGCTAATAGAAGGAATTAATTCAACTAAGTTGATAGTAGGAGACGTTACCTTGTGTCTTGTAAACTGAGAAGATAAACATTGTCAGTATGTTCATTACAGTTCATTATAGTTGGTGTGGAATTGTTTTCATTACTTAATGACATGACTTAAATCAGCTCACATGAGTGATTGCAGTGGACTGTATGTCAGCAGACATATACTACAATGTGTTGGGTTTCTTTTTTACTCAAAAGGAAGAAGTGTATAATAGTTTGGCTGTAACAGTAAAAGCAGTGTAAAATATAACAATTGTAGAACTTTGTGTTTTTTGAGAGGATAGCCTCAAATTTGTTCAGGCAGTGTTTGTTGGTGTGTTTATATGTCTTTAGTTTACATATCCTTCTCTTGTGACCACATGCTCAGAATCAGTATTTTTCCTCTTCACAAAAGAGCCTGCATGTATTACAAACATCACCGACCATTGCCGATGGCATTTCTTTTCAGTGTTATCTCTGCACGCTTCCTAGCAATGTCATGTTGGTATCTTTGTGTGGTTTGTTTATGGGAAACCCAGTCAGTACCCACTGACAATACAAACTTTTGCAATGTCCAAAGAATTGTTTATTTGAAGGTTGAAAAGATCATGTTCACGGAAATCCGGTAGCCAGGAGAAGAGCCAGGTGTGAAGTGATGGTTAGACTGCCCATTAAATACAGCCCTGGCCACTGCGGTTGTTCAAGACCATGATCAAGTGGCAGGGACAGGGAAGAAAAAGTACCAAAGGCAGGAATTACTCCTATAGTAAAGGAGAAAATCTGTGTGGGTCATTTGCTATTTTCTGCCTCTCTAGGAAGGTTTAGGACTGGAGAGCCCGCAGCAAGGTAAGGGTGCTCGTGATGGTCTTTCCCTCCTGAATTTTCTCTGCTTTTACCTCAATTGTAAAGAATCACAGAATCATTTGTTTGGAAAATACCTTTAAGATCATCAAGTCCAGCCTTAACCTGGGCAGGCTGTTTCAGCTTTTCTAGTAGTTTCAGATCTCCTGAAGTTGCTGTAGCATGAATTTAGGGAATCAGAAGGGTCAGTGCCATAGGAGGTACCTCAAGACGCCATCTGTTAGAAAGGGGGTTCACACAAGGAGGTAGCACATATGCCAGACCTGCCCCAGCTTCTCGTGCCATTCTTCTGACCAAAAATGATTTCCAAATAATTTTTACTAAAAGAGGAGCAGCGATTTCACAGGCTATGTCTGGAAGATGGGTAAAAAGTTTGCTTTCCTTTGTAACCATAACATTTTCCTGCGCAGTTTAGATTTCATCTAATTTAGCCTGTTGCGCGTTAGGTGGGACTTGGGAAGTTTAGTTTCTAACTTAGTTTCCTTCCTGTTGGATTTTCTTTCCACTTTTATTGAGTAAAGGTAGCAAGAAAAAGAAGGAAAGAACTGCGACAAAATTTCAGCAGAGGCAGAGAACTGGAAAGGGTTTTGCATGTCGCTCTAAGGGAGGTTTTACAGAGCCACATGCTCCACTGGATTTCAGGCAGACTGGCAGACCATGTGTACATTGGTCAGGAGTGAAATTTAATGCTGAAAGGAAAATGAAACACAATTTGCAAGCCTTGCTGTTATCCTTAAAAAAAATCATTATAAGATGCACTTAAAGATTGATGCCTAGGGTGCACATCAGCAGTGGCGGCACTTCCTGGTGACTGAGCTTGATTGGCCTGCAAAGCTAGAACTACAGACTTTATTAATATTCTTCGGTCAGAAAGCTGCAATCACAAGGTTACCCTGAGATTTCAAAAGTATCAAATGCTTTGTGTCTGGAGAAAAATTTGGAGAGAGTTTTCAGCTTCCTATACATACAGAAAGATAATTAGTTCTATTCAACAGTTAATCAGACATGCACTTGGCGTTTGGAAAACAAATTACCGCTGCGAGGTGATGCAAGATTTCCTCAGAGAGTGCTGTTCTTGTGATCTTTAGCACAAGAACGCCAGGCAATCAAAACGCTGGCCGTAATACAAAGCCATGAAACTATTGCAGATGTCTCATCATTTGGACTGGTTTTCACTTACGAAATAGATGTGGACATGACTTGGGCATCTGAGTACCAGCGAGGCGATAAATTGGATAACCAGAGAGATAAAGGAGGAATTGGAGTGAACCTGCCCTCCATAAACTTTGTCACATTGTTCTAATGGGGAAAGTGCTCAACGGACCAAACCAGGCCCCCTGCCCCTTGTAGGGGCCGTAATTTTAGAAACGCTCCCACTCTTATCTTCAAGGCAGACTCACATAGTTTTAATAGGCTACGGCTTGCATTACTAATGTTTTCATCAGCCAGTGTAAAGTAAATCCATTCGTCACAGTGTCCTTCATGTGATAATGATGTTTAGCGCTCATTACAAAGTAATTGTAACCACTTTTCCCTACTTTATCAGCAGGATTCAGCTGGTGATTTGATGATCAGGAGCATCCAGCTGAAGCATGCTGGGAAATACGTCTGCATGGTGCAAACAAGTGTGGACAAGCTATCGGCTGCTGCAGACCTGATTGTAAGAGGTATTTGAATTGCGTTACTGTTGTTGTCGTTGTAAAATTTCTTGTTTTTTTTTCCCTATCTTTTGCTGCTGGTAAGACAATTCCTGGGCTCGGAGACATTCACTGGGATCCCAGCCTCTTGTAATTAATTTAAGGAATACGCTCTAGGTACATGCTGGGGTTCACAGTACATTTTCAAACAGTGCATATAAAGATTCTTTCATATATATATCCTCATACAACAGACACACAGCACAGATACACATAGTACATGATTGTGTCCTGAATGCAAAGCTTGCACCAACCAAGCTCATTGATTTGATGATCTGTGCAGCAGAAACAGTGTGCAGCTTATTCACTGCGTTTCTGCCCAGCAATATTGTTCCTTTTCTAGAATGAACATGATTTAGTAACTTCACTGATATTTCAAGGTCTATTTGTTACCATACACAGATGATCTGTAAGTGTGACCATAACAGAGCTGCAAGTAGTTGACCTGAGTCTGGATCCTTACCATAAATATATATTTTTTCCTGCTCGTTATTTTTGAGGAAAGCAAACTTTGGTGCTGTTCTGTACCTGCTGCCCCCAGCTCTTGTAGACCCCAGCAAAATCACAGTTTTCATGTTCTCCATGTAACGTAACTTCTTAGGCAACCCAGTGAAATGGGGAGAGCATGAAAAAGAAATAAGAAATTCCCTTTTTTGCAGTGCTAGAGTAAAACGTGTGAGATCTGGCCCTGAACTTCCGTTGAGAAATGCGCCCTTTTCTCTAGCTGGGCATTCCTGTTATCTTCATAATATTGCTAGGCTTTTCACCACGGTTTCCCCATAGAAGCAGGAGTGCAGGTGTCCTTGCCATGTGATGTACGGAGAGCCAGGCCCCTGGGGGCGGTGAAGCCACTGGTCTTCTCCCAGGAGATTGAGTGCTCCCCATTACTGACTCTCACGGGTTTTGCTGCAACATGAATTCAGATAAATTTGGGTTTTTTTCACACAACCATTTCACAACAGCCTCCTGCTGGGTCCTCAGTTAGGTAATTTCCTTAGTGCTGGCTCTGTAAACAAACAAGAGGAACATTAAATTCTCACAAGAAAATGACCTTTGATGATGGTAAAAATACTGATCTTGTCACTCCCTAAAAACATCAACGGGGACATCCCACGGCTGCGCTGAGAGTTGTGCTGTACCATCTCACCAACTGCATGAAAACTGGGAAACATCCCTGGGCTGTGAGACTGGAGGGGCAGGTGAACAGCTGGTGCGTAAACAGAGCCTTCAGAATAGGTTTTTTTTAATATTGGAGTTATGTCAAAATAATAAGAGATTAGATACTAGAATAAAAATCCATTATTTGTGTCAGGGAATTTCAACCAAGAGCATTCAGCAGTAAGCCCTGGCAGTACACACAGATCAGCCCACTGGTTCAGGGTGGGGTGTTTTCACGCCATTGGAACGAGAGAAGCACGTGTCTGTCAGCAGCCCTGAAATAACTGGTAAATCCATTTCTGACCATTTTTCTCTCTCCTGCCCCACTGTAGCCTGCACCCTGCAAAAAAGTACATTCTGAAATGTGGGGAATAACCATGGTTATTTCAAGACGTGAAGTGCAGACAGCTCGTTTCAGCCTCTGCCAAGCAGTAGGAGTAATTTGTGACAGATTGAATGAAATTTCCTTTCTCTGGTGTACCTTGTGGTGGGGGACCGAGCAAGCTGACCACTCTGTGAGGCTGCATTACGTGGTTGTTCCCCCCAGCAAACGAATGTCAAGTTTGAATTTCTGAGAAATTAAATCTGGCTAGACCTGCTGAAACTTTCATTTTAAAGAGAGGATATTGGAAGGTTTCAGGTTATTTTTGACATTTGAACATGTCCAGCTCTCTGAATATCATATGAGAATAATTTTAGTTCAAAAAGAGAATTGCAAGAGAAGAGTTTGCTTGAGATGGTGCTTTTGGGAAGAGACTTCACCTCAGGTACTGACAGCAGTGGCCGTGTGTTGCAGGTGCAGGTCCTTTCTGATCAGTGTCCCACAGTGTTTTACTGGTTCCAAGGAACCCAGCAGTGAAACAGAAAATACTGCTCCCCACTTGGACATTATACAGGTCCTTCATTCTTCTCCAGCCTCTTGAGTGCACCCAAGCCGCAGCCAAAAATCATATTTGTGTAGAGGCCAGCCCTGAAGCAGCAGCTGTGAGATGGCAGAGCCAACGCCAAGTGCCTGGCACTGCTGGGCAGCTCAGTGTGCGTAGGGGCTCGGTGCTACCGCTCATGTGGAGGCACCCGGGGGCTGCGGGTTGAAGCTGGTGACCTTCGGGTTTGTGTATCTCCCCTGTGCCTCCCAGTCTCATCCAGGCCACAAGAGCTGCTAAACCACAGCTGGGGCTACACGTGATCAAGTCACTGTGAAGCCTCAAGCACCCCCTCCTGAAATTCTTTCGACAGGTCCCCCAGGTCCTCCAGAAGCCGTGACAATAGATGAAATCACTGACACCACCGCTCAGCTGTCCTGGAGGCCAGGAGCAGACAACCACAGCCCTATTACAATGTATGTCGTCCAAGCAAGGACCCCCTTCTCGGTGGGATGGCAAGCGGTGAGCACAGGTAGGTCCTTCTGGTCCCAGAAGAGCTCCACCCATGGAAAACGCATCCATCGGGACCCACACGTGTGCCGAGTGGAGCAGCTCTGCACTTTGAAGGGAAAAGTAATTTCAGTGGCTGCACAGCACTAGTCTTATTAACTAGTTTCAAGTTTGGCAACCCAAAGATTTAGGGTCCAGTCAGTGCTATTACTCATCCATTTTTCTCATGAATGTTTAGGGGAAACAGAATTAATTACTACCTTTTGTTGCCACACTGGAGATATACAACAGTGTTTGTGGTCTATAAAGACATCCCTCAGGGACAGACCGTGTCATCTGGCCTATCTTTAAGTAGAATTATTTTCCTGATAGAGGGAAAAATCCCATGGTGTAATTGCTTATTCCACCAAAGGTTCATTTTGATCCAGTAACCATTAGAGGGAACACTGTGTTTTAAAAAGAGAAAAATAAAAACTCTTTAAACCTGTTATCTTGACACTTTGTTTTCAAAAAGTGGCAATTTAGGAGAAACTCTTAAATAGCAAGAATTCCTGTGCTGAAAGCATAATGTTTTAATGCTGTCTCTTTTACTTACTTGTAGTTAATAAAATGGTAGGAAAATGAGAAAAGGTTTGTGAATGCTAATTCACTTTATGTTTTCGGTAATCCCTCACTTCTAAGGGTATCAGATATGACTTTTTCTTAGCCATCTTTAATACTTTTGGTGGTTCTTGTTGCACTCCTGACCTGTGGCTGTCTCCTAGTTCCAGAGATCATTGATGGCAGAACATTCACAGCAACAGTGGTGGGTCTGAACCCTTGGGTCGAGTATGAATTTCGAGTAGTGGCTGCCAACCTGATTGGGATTGGAGAACCCAGCAGACCTTCAGAGAAGAGAAGAACCGAAGAAGCTCGTAAGTAGTGGTGGGCAACTGAGTTAAATCTTGTCAAATAAACACCATCAGTGCTAATGGATGTGTTGCGCTGGAGGAAATTGAGGAGCCTCCCTCATAGCATGTTATTTGTGTGCACAGAACAGGCAGGGGAAATTGTGGAGCTCCTGATGGGCTCTTTTGCTCACTCCAAGACTCCTGGATGTATAGAAAGACTTCATGCCCTTTCACTGCGGAAAACAGTGCTTTTCTAAAGTTAGGTATTTGGGTGGGTTTTTTGGAAAATACTGCCAAGTATCCATTTATGAGAAAGATGAACTCTGAGAGCAGTCCCTCTGCTTTGCCATGATCAATGTCATGGAAACTCTGGAGCACAGACTACAGCACCTTGAGAGCAGGAGTTTGAGCTTCACAGCTGGAGGGTCAGCAGGCCCTTGATGCTGGAGGCTTCTGGGGTTCTTGGAGTAACTTGTACCTTGTCCCTGTGGACCGTCAGTGTTAGAGCAACTACCCTGGGCTGCCCTATGCATTGGATCATTTCGTAGGCTTACTGAAGGTCTGTGTTCTTCAGCCCTCTCCCAAACACAGCACTGCCTCCTGGAACCACATTCTGTCTTCAGGCTGCTGCAGGCAGAGCTTAACGGTGATTGATCTTCAGTACTGCCTGTGTGCAGGGATTTCAGCACAAGCTACCAGCCCTGAGAGCTTTAATGCTTCTTGATGCTGTCCCTGTCCTTTAATCTGGCAGAAAGGGGTCACAGCGAGGCGTAGGATCAGAGTGGTGGCTGCAGGAACATGTGCCTCAGTTATGGGAAAGCCTTGGTAGGTGGCTCCTCTGTTCTGTTGTAGCCTGTAATGGAACAGAGTATGAAATACGAAAAGAAATAAAAGCCCTTTTTTATGGCAGATAAATGTTTAAACTAAACAATTAGTGACTGAATACACAAGTTAATTGACATACTTTTAATATACTGTTATTGACATACTTTTAATGTGCTGTTTGCCATGGCAAATTACTCATCTCCTAATAGCGTTTCTGGTACCCAGCAGGGAAGGCCAGCAGAGTCCTGTTGCTGCATAGGTCTGTTTCATTTCAGAGCCCATTTCTGGCTGCAAAGTTGCCATGTGCATCTTTTGCCCCTTTTTTTGGCAGTTCCTGAAGTGACCCCAGCTAACGTCAGTGGAGGTGGAGGGAGCAAGTCTGAGCTGGTCATTACTTGGGAGGTAAGTGGAACCCAAACTGAGAGGAAAATTAATACAATCTGATCTAGATGCACCCTTTCACCTCAGACCCCAGTGAAGCTTCTGTAGATTTCACAGTTTGTGGTAAAAAGAGCCCAGATTGTGTGATAAAATAGCCCAGCTACTAAAATTGAGCTAAACCCCTTCCCCATCCCAGACCCCTGTGCAAGGAAGCCAGCACAGAAGTGGAGGGACCACAGGAAACAGGCTGCACATCGCTGCTTCGACACAAGCTCAGCTCCTCTGACTCTCACCACATCCATATCCACACAGCCAAATATGGATGGGCAGAAACCACCTGAGGGGTAAAACAGTCTGTGGGGCCAGGCTTGACATGTCCAGAGCTGGTTGAGAATGGCTGGCTTCCAAGCTCCAGCCCTTATCCCTGCACCAGATTATAAGGCAGCAAATAGTTAAGAACACAACGCATTGCATGCTGGCTCTCGTTGCTGCTAATGAAAGCCAGCAAGAGGAGATACAGAGATGAAAAATGTTTAATATTCCTTAAGGCAGTCAGGGTTAGAACTTTAGTCATTTGTCTGCTCATATTTTCGTGTTATGATGTGATGCAGCTGGCATATTTTTCCTAATAATGAACTTCACTAGACATGCTAACACTTCCACTTAGCACTATTTCTGACCGAGCTGGCAGAATGAATCGCCAGAGATATTTTTAAGGTTATTAAAAAACTATAAATGGGTTTTTGTTCTTACCATGCAGCTCAATGTGCTAAATTTCCTCCTCAGTTGGACTAATTAGCTACGCCATGTCTCCTAAAGATACTGCAATATGTTGCAAAAACACACATGGCAAGAACATCAGCCGTGACTTTGAGTCGTAATTTGCACAAAATACAATTTGTATTTTGATAGAACAGTCAGTTTACTCTTTTAAATTTCCAAAGGCCTTTTCTGTATGGTCTGGTGTATTTTTTGAGCCTTACAATAGAAAGAAGCAGTCCTATGGGATGTGGATGGTTGGCTGATCTGGTCTGGGTCACTGTGTGGCAATGGACCACCAGCCCCATGCTGGCTGGGACATTGCCAGGATATCTTCTTCAGGGCTTCACATGCGATTCTAAACATGTGAGAGCACCTGCACGTGTATTGGGAAAGCAGGAACCATGCCCTTGGTTCACCCCACCAAACCTCAGCCTCTTAGTCATTGCAGTGCCTAAAATTACTCACATCATTACTGGAGGCTCCATCTAGTCAGCGAAGGAAGGTTGGCATCTAAGATGAAGTCTTAGGCAAAGTGTCTTCCAGAGATGCTGCTTTCCCAGCTGCCTACATGGAGTTTGTGGAGCAGCAAGTCTCTAGCACAGGCAGGATAGGATGAATTCAGGTTAGATATGAAGTAAGACTCCAGCCACCTCCTGCCTCTAATGCTCTGTTTAGGACAGTGGCTCCAGAAGGACCAAGAGCAATAGCCAGCGTGCAGACAGGGAGATAAAGGCATGCCATTGCTGAAAGTGCTGTTTCTCCCATGGTCTGTTTGCCCACAGACAGTCCCCGAGGAGCTGCAGAATGGAGGTGGCTTTGGGTACGTGGTGGCCTTCCGCCCCTATGGCACCGTCAGCTGGATGCAGACCGTCGTGGCCTCCCCGGACGCTGCCAAATACGTCTTCCGCAATGAGACCTTGCCACCCTTCTCCCCCTACGAAGTGAAAGTGGGGGTGTACAACAACAAGGGGGAAGGGTCCTTCAGCCCCGTGACAGTCGTCTACTCAGCGGAGGAAGGTAGAGGCAGGAGCCCACTCCACCACCTTTCCCTCCCTATTGCTGGCCACTGAGGGTGTTGACCGGGTCTGAAAGGATTTAGTATCCACCTTGACATGTCCTTTGATACCTGATCCTTGCTCTGATTTATAATAAATGGCAAGCCGTGATTAATTCTTTTGATAGTCATTAAAATAACATTAATCGTAATGAAATCTTTTGATATTAATGGAAAAGTAATATGTAATCTGGAAATAATTCCATTGAGCTTTAGTATGAATTAATGTCCGCTGATTAGAAAATGTTCCCTCTTGTCCTAATTACAGTACATGGTATCTTGGGTTGAGTTTAGTAATGACATCTTATTATTTCTTAGGCAGAGGAGCAGTGCCGTCTGGCACAGGCTGACAGGCCATTGTTTTGAAATGTGGAAGTTTGTTTTGGTCGCATGCTGCTTTTCTCAGGCAATGAAGAAAATAAATCCCTTGAAGTTTGGGACTAATTGAACACAAAACTGAAAACTCTAATTTTATTGTTAACTCCTCTATCCAGAGCCAACGAGAGCCCCGACCACCGTTTTGGCCAGAAGTCTTTCCGCCTCTGACGTCGAAGTTTCTTGGGCTCCTCCTCGGGAGAACCAGCACAAAGGAAGAGTACAGGGATATGAGGTACGGAAACACAGCGCAGCATCCTTCCAGCACTGAGCCTCGAGGAGTTGCAGAGATGCGTCATGGGCAGCCATTGGGGTGCTGCTCCTGCCTGCTGCAGGGCGAGTGGGTTCCTCTGGCGTAGTTGCTTCCTTTTGTCTCTTCAGTGAGATTTCAGTCAACAATTATACATCTTTCTCTGTGTGATCTGGCTGAAAATGTAGAGCAGAGCTTGCTGGGGGAAGCCTGCATGAAGATGCTCCCATGGCCAGGCAGTGTCTGAGGTCCTGGGGAGGGACCACTGCAGCCAGGCTGGTTTCTAGCAAGGAACAGGAAGGGATGGTAACAGGGTGCAGGATCTATCCCTGCAGCACTTGCACTTGGGGTAGAAGTGCCAAAATTGGTGCTGGAAACGACCGGGTGCTGCCAACCCATAGCTGGAGGTAGACACGTACTTGCTGTGCTCCTCAGGTCAGATGTTGGAGACACGATGAAAAGGAAGAAAGCGCAAAAAGGATTCGAACGGTTGGCAATCAAACGTCGACAAAAATCAGCAACCTGAGAGGCAACGTGCTCTATCACTTGGCCGTCAGGGCCTACAACACGGCCGGGACCGGCCCCTCCAGTGCTGCAGTCAACGTCACAACCAAAAAGCCACGTGAGTGCGTGTGAGGATGGGGGCTCTTGCCTGGGAGGGTTTCTGCCAGCGCTCCCCTATCTCGTTTTCAAGCTTTCTCGAGCCTGAAGGAGCTCTCAGACTTTTCTTTGCCAGGTTTTTGTGCAGAAGACTCACCAGCATTTCTTTTTTTTTTTTTTTGCTAAGGCTTTTCCCCATGTTAAGTAAGCAGAGCATGCAAAACTGAAATCACAGCTGTGCAGGAAAATTAAATATTTATCTCATCGTTCAAAAGGGCTTTTCTTCTTCTGGTCTCAGGCATGTTGAGCAACTGTCTGAATCCTTTTTTCATTTAGAGCGCTGTGTTGTGTCACACCTCCTGTGACCTTGAGGACACAGATCAGTGAAACAGCTCATTAGCTTTCCAGAGTGATAGGACTCTGGGCAGGCTCAGCTATGGTGGTGGAAGCCACGTCAGTACTGGGAGGGATCCAACTGGGAAATGGTGCTCCTTAGTAATCCAGTGCTGTGTATATTATGGTATAGCACCAAGCCAGCCCCCCGGGAACATCATGTGGAATTCATCCGACTCCAAGATCATACTGAACTGGGATCAAGTGAAAGCGCTGGACAATGAGTCAGAAGTGAGAGGCTACAAAGTGAGTATTTTGTCAGCCGGGTAACTACAGCCCTGCACCCCCTCCCTCACCACCCCCTCACTGCAGTGAGTCCTCACTAAGCCTCAGCTGTCGCTGGATCCTGCTGTTGGGCTATAGGGAACCTTTCCCTGAATGCAGTGTCAAGTTGGGGTTTCTAGTAAGACCAGACGAGGTGTTCTTCATGGCACTTGCATGGGTTTCCAGGTTAAAACTGGAGCATTTCTCCAGAGATGCTCCAGAAATTCCTCCAGAGACCATACCTGTGCAGAGCGAGCACGTTCTGCCCACTGCTCACCCCAGCGATGCTCACCCCTGCGAGCACCTGCAGGTTTCAGCCCATGGACCTTCACCCGCTCCCCCTCTGAAGCTCCCACCTGCAGGACCACTCTCCTGCCTTTGGTGGAAACCTTCCAGAGGCTGTAGTTGACTTCTTAATTGCAGATAAATAAAATGCTTTTTTAATAGCTCCCATTTTCTTCAGAAAGCAGAGCCAAAAGGAAAAGAAAGAGAATCCTCATTAGTAGCAGTTTTAATAGGGTATAATTTAACTAGAGAGAAATCTTGGGAAGAATTCAGCTTGATCACCTTACACAAGGGTTTAATTTGGCCCAAAGAAGACATTGGTGTGCAACTGCCAGCCATTGCCTCGAGGGCTGCGTTGTGCAAACGTTTTCCACCAGAGCTTGAAACGATGACGACCCTGGACACACTTTGTACTTAGTTCACAATCTGGAAAGCCGCCGGCAGCAGCTTTGTGAGCCTGTGCCAGCTCTCCTGAATTTCTGCAGTAACTTTTAAGTATCTTTGGCGTACTGTATCGGATTATCAAAAGTAAGTAATTCCTTAGGGTTTTTAGTCAAAACCTCAGATGAACCTCAGCAGTTTGGACCAACTTTTCACTATGTATATTAGGTTTGAAATGCAAATTAAGAAGTCAACTGAAAGAGGGTGAGACTCATCATTCTGAAAAAGCAAACTCATTGGTTTTTCTAAGAAGTCTTCTTTTATGCCACTGTCTGGATAGCACAACTGGATTGATTTCTTTCTTGAATCACAGTAAAACGTTTCCCATTTTTCCTCTTTTTTCCTGGAAATCTCAGATTTTATGTGACAATTTATGATCAATATTAGTAGAATTCCCGGATCTTAGAAGTAGTTCAAAAAAGCCGTTTATTCTAGGAAGGATCTGGATTATTCTGGACATCCACAGGGCAATGAACGTGTCTGTCATTTCTGCCTCCTCTTCCCTCTCCCCTTCGCTGCAGGTTTTGTACAGGTGGAGCAGGCAGAGCAGCACGTCCATCATAGAAACGAATAAAACCTCTGTGGAGCTCTCCCTGCCGTTCGACGAGGACTACATCATCGAGATAAGGCCCTTCAGCGACGGGGGCGATGGCAGCAGCAGCGAACAAATCCGAATTCCAAAGATATCAAGTAAGGACAGGAGGAACCGGAGTCTGTGCCCACTCCTGCTGTCTCCGGCCGCAGGGAGCCAGCATCCCCAGCCCCTGACCTCCTCCCCCGCTGGTGGGGGAGACCTGCGTCCCCCCGGCCACCATTCGCATCCACAGCTGGGGCCGGCCTAGAGCCTTCCGGCTCAGCAGGGGCGGGCTGTAGGTCTGGCCATGTCCCAGGCAGGGGGCTGAAACTCAAGCTTACCAGGACTGGTGTTTAGGATTTCATCCCGAGTCAATATTGTACCATAAGAAATGCCATCATAAGTAGTTATATTTGTACCTAAGATTTCTAGACACTTTTCACTCTCGTGCTTCCATACTCATATATATGTTGAATATATTGTTTCATTGCAGTTCACTGTAACAAAATACAAAATGCAGTGTTCAGAGGCTTTTAAATTTATAAGGCTACTGTATAGCCATATTCCATTGTGTGCTGGATGCATAAATATTTATTTAGGGAAATGAGGTTGTGTAGAAGAACAAACAGAAAAGAGAGTATTTTATTACACAGCATTGCTTTTGCAAAATCTCCATGTCCCATCTTCCATTAATAATGCCACAGTTTATAAGCTGTATTAAATCAGGAGCCTCTGCAATGCAGGAATATGGCATTAAACTTCCAGCAATGTTAAAAAACCCTGGGTGAGACCAGAATTATCTCCACCATGCTTGTACACTGTGGCTATATAAACCACGCAGAGGAATTTAACCAGCAGACGCAGGAGAGCCAAGTAGAGCAGGAACACAAGCCAGGTCTTACTTGGCTCAATGCCGCGGGCCGCAGAGCAGGGATGCAGCTCCTGCAGGATGGGGATCACACCAGGCTGGTGCCTTAAGCTTGAATACAGTACAATTAAACAAACAAAAAAAGCAAACAGGCCACAAAGTTATATACTTGGGGAAGTATCCTTAATGCAACAGTGGCAGGAATTTAAGTTAAGCCAAAAAATTCCATGAGAGAGGTGGAACCCGGTGGAGCAGGAGATTACTGAAGCAGGAGGAGGGGTGGTGGGGTCCGACCTTCCTGGGAGCCACCTCCTGCCACCACTGCTCTGCATTGGAGGAAACAGAATCCAGATCCGGGAGGGGAGAGGTTTGGTCAATGCTGGCTGCTCTCCTCACTAACTTCCCCTCCGTCCTTTGTGCAGGTGCGTACGCGAGAGGATCCGGCTCTTCGACCTCCCACGCCTGTACGCTGTCGGCCATCAGCACAATAATGATATCGCTCACAGCTCGCTCCAGTTTATGACAAAAATGACACAAGGACTTCTTGTTTATAATATAAGCAACATTTAGCTAGTTGTTTTGAAGACACCCAGTACTAAGTAATATTGTGGTCTGAGTACATCTTACTACTGGAAAAATGTTTATGCTTCTTTAGGAATGGCATTATACAGTACTTCCTCAAAGCAAATATAGCTTTGTCTGAAGTTTCCTTGGAAACTCTGCAATGCACTGAAAACATCTGTAATATGATGTTACCAAAGCAGTTTACATATGTCCTTATATGCATATTTTTTATTATATATTTAGTGTTTTATAGAATTTTTTAAAGTTAACATATGATGTAGATATTAATTTTTCCTCTGCTATAAAATGCTACGGATGACATTATCACAAAAATATTGTTTGGAATTTTTTCCTTTACGGAGAGTTCAAAGTTGTTCTTAGTAAATGGGCTGCAACTTTACTGTACAGTTTTACAAGGCAGAACTGTTCCAGATTCAGTTCGTAATGTGGCTGTAATTAAATGGCAGTTACAATGGTTCTTGTGTTAAATTAAGTGCTTATAACACACGAGATGTTACATTTTATTCAGAGATCTAAGCAAGAGAAACTCGAAATAGCAAGCATACTATGATCTTGAGAAACTACACAAATTTCGGTTGTGTGTGGACTACAGGACATGTAGCGAATATTCTGGCATCACGCAGTAAGGGTCCATTTTTACTGTCTTGAAATAGCTTTGTCTTTATCATAATTAGCATTAAACTGGGTAGGAATGAAGATGCTGCGAAGACGAGATCTCTGCCTCTAGTGACAAGAAGGGACAGGTACCCGAAGGAGCGAGCGAACAGCCTGGTTCTCACAGAAACCTCGCCTTTTGGGATTTTATTCCAAGGAAATTCGGATCCAGCGACTCCGAGAGATAAAGCTGCCCTGGGTTCGTTGTCCGAACACACGCTTGCTTTCCACGTGCATCGGAACATAATTCATCATCCTTCTAACTCCACTACAGAGAAAACGCTTAGGAAACCTGGTGTGAAGCTCGAGCATCCGAGGAGCTGTGCCACGCTTCGGGGTGGGATCTCCCAGCAGGTTTCTGCTAGGAAATCTGCCTTTAGAAACTCTTCATAGACGCCTGAAGGCAAAAATAGAGTCATGCTGGAAAACGACAATATCCACAGCAAAATAATTCTTCTTAAGAGGACTGTTTGTTACTACGGGGTAATTTTGTAAGTTCACTCAGATGGGATAACGCTAGCAAAAGGCAACGGAATTTTCTATAAAATTTTCAAGTTGAAATGCGCTGCAGTGGTTTAATTTTTTTTTTTCCTGATAGCTTGAATTTGCCTGTAACTTGTCTTTTTTGCTTACAAAATAATACAGTTAACTTTTAGACCTTCTAAATATATTTATTCAGTAACTCATAATCAGGATTCCACTTGTGTAAAAGTCAGGGGTGTTGACCAGAGAAATATTGTCAGTATTTCAAGCTGTGTTCCTTTCTTAGTTTGATATGGTTACTTCTATGTAAAAAAGAAAAAAAAAAATCAAAACCCAAAAAAACCACAAAAAACCAAGAAAAATGGAACAAAAAAAAAAGCTTCTGTAGTTTTCTCCCCAGTGTAAATTCTATTTATCAGTGATCTAGCAGATGTAATCTTTTTTTAAAGGTATTGGTAATAAATATTCTGTCATTTGTAAAGACACCTGTCTTCCAGGAGCATTTTTCCTCCCTGTTTCATTGTACCTGGTGACAAATTTCCCCATGGCAATAGGCAGTGCCTGCTGAGAACGTCACTGATGAGAAGATACAAAACAGGAGTCGGTTTAAGTCAAAACTTTGTGGAGCCAGGAAAGAAAATCTATTTTTACATCTCTGGTCTAATTTTGCTTCCAAAACTTGCAAGAAAATGTAACTGAGTGGGTGAATTTGGGGTGGTAACCTCTGTTTCTGTAGAGTCGTGACCTTTCCAAGCCTGTGTGGGCTGGTGCCATCAGAGCGGAGCCTCTGAAGCTTGGGGGGCTCAAAGTGAACAAGAAAAGGGAAAAACCAAACAAAAAGAGCAGACTGGCATTCGCCGACCCCGTGACCACAGCCACCGCAGCAGCAGCCCCAGGCACGAGCTGCCAGCGCAGGATTGCGGAGCAGCGCTGACCCCGCGCCCAGAGCAGCGCCCTCGCCAGGTACAGCTCCGCTGCTCTGCTCGGCTTGCGGGATTTCTGAGGGGTTTGGGGGGCACTGCTTGAAATTGCTAAATGCACCAGGCCCACTTTTCTAATTCTGGTTTTCAGGGAGGGCAGCACAGGAGTTGTGTAATTGTGCTCTGCGTTTCAAAGCAGTGATATTGCGCTCTGCAGTCAATGAAGATTTAAAATACAATGGCCTGGTAACACAATTCAGTTGTTAAAAAGCAAATTTCAAATTGCCATCTCTAGAGATGGGGGGTAAGGGGTCGCTCCTGGGCCTGCTGTCACAGAGGCAGCACAGAAAAGCTGCAGCAGGAGGAACATGCTGGGTTTGTAGCTGGGTTTAAAGAAGAAAACTCTCAGAATAAGTATTTCTTTGCACTCTGGGCTCAAAACTCATAACTCTAGGAATTCAGGGACAGCTTCACGGGCTGAACATCCACAGAGGGTTTCTCGTCATCACGGGCACATTGCAGATGTTTGCATTGTTTTCCCATGATGCACGTCCTCATCAGCGACACAGAACAGCAGGTACGTGACCATGCGCCCCGAGAACGCCCCAGCTGCCTGAGGCTGCCCCTGCCTGCGCTGGGAAGTGCTGAGCCTTCACACGCTTTCACGTGGCCAGATGTACAGCTCAGATGCAAAATTTACGTAAATATATTGCATTAATCTCTGCAATATCTTGCCAATAATAGAAATGAAAATACTTTTAGAAAAGTTATTTTGAAGGCACGACATAAAGTACACTACAGTAAGTGAATTCTCTTCAGTCTCATTTTTAGGATTTTACCAATGAAATTGTGATTTTAGATTGTTAAAGAGGGACACCTCAGAACCATTAAAATCACATGCAGGTGAGACATCTGAGGCACAAATATTGTTATATTAATGAGCTACATTAATTGTGATGGAGCCATGCTATTTCACCCAGATGAGAGCTGGCTCATTTCTTATTATTTTTAGTCTGTAGCACCTGGGAACTCCATTACATTCAGCACTTTCCAAACAATTTACTTGCTGGGTCAAACCTTTCTATTTATCCTTTGTTAATGTGCTTAACCCCCCTCTGCCCAGCTGGACAAAGAGGAGGTTTCCTGGCAGTAGAAGGGACGCTGCGGTAACAGGAGAGCTTCGTGGTCTGCAGCCAGAGGTCAAACCCCGAGTTGTTCAAGCGGCATCAGGCACGAGGTTTATTTGGTAACTCGCTTGAAGGATTACACGATGTGAGTAAACAAATCACAAACAGAAACCAATGCGGTCTCAAACCCAGTTCATTTAAGATGGAACAACAGATAGCGATGAAAAACAGGTTGCAATATTGGGCTTGGATTTTTCAAGATTTCCTGAAGGCAACTGAAGTTGCACATGAAGGAGGAGCCCAGATCCCTGCAAAAAAAAAAAAAGCCTCTAAAAAGCACCAAGAGGTCCTTGGCGCCTTTCTTTAATTACAGTTAAAACTGCATTCCCAGGCTGCATGTTGGTTTGTAGGCGCAGTTAGGAAAGTTTATCAGTTGGTGCTATTTTTCCTTCTTTTTTTTTTTCTTCTTTGTCCCCCCCCTTAAGCTGTAACCTCTTGTGCCAGGAAGCACAGACAATCCCTTCTTGCCCTTTTGCAGATGCTGCTGTCAAAGGCAAGAGCCTGCACAGGAGCTCGAGGCTGAAAATGAGCCAACTGCGAGTCTCCCGCACCACCCCATCCCGCGGCCTCCGGTGAGCAACTGAGTGCTGTTCAGAGCCCACCCATCCCCGTGCCATTCCGTCATTCAGGAGAAGGGAGTGTAAAAGACACCAGTGAAGCCCTTGCTTCACCCTGCAACTGGGGTCTCGCAGTGCCCAGATCGCCATCTCGGCCGGCCGCCGTGACCCCACACAGGCATCAGCCATCACAGCTTTGTCGGCTTCACGCAGCCAAAAGCTGGGGACATAAAAGCCTCAGGGAAGCCAAGATATTAAAAATGCCTGCTTTCTTCTGCAAAATGTTCAAATCTTACAGGAAGGAAGAAAATAACCGGAAGAAAAAAATAAACTTCCACAAGCCAGGAGAGGAATAAACAGCGAGGACTCCTCTTGGACAGCCAGGACACCCAAGGAGAGGCACGCAGCAGGCATCAGGGATTGCTGCTCCAGTGTCCTTGTCCACGTGGCAGCACAACTACACAGGCGTAAACATTTTTACCGATGTCTCAGCACTTCACAGGTAAAATCTGAGGAGAATCTGTTTCCTTCCCCAGGCCTCACTGTGCAGAGCCAGCAGCGTGTTCAGAGCTGGCTGTGCCTGGCTGAGGCCAGGGTTTCATGCTCAGTGCTGGGGTCTGTGCTCTGCTGGGGGCTGCTGAGGGCTCTTCAGTTGCCAGTGGCTCATGAGCAGGAGTCTCCTGTCAGTTTTTTGCAGCGTTCTGTAGCTATTTGCCAAAACAGTTTTCAATTCCCAAGCTGTGAATTTACTTAAGTTTAAATGCGGCTTCTCGCAGGCCTGCAATGCACGTAATCCCTGTGGCAGCCCAGGCCACCTGCAAAACCTGCCACACACACAAACTGCAATTTCGGGAGCTGTGCCTGTGGCAGTGAGATGCCAGCTGTGCACACAAATTATAAGGCTATGTGCTACCTGCATGTACAGAGGTAACAAGGCAAGGTGTTAGCTGCGTGTACAAAAATAGCACCACTCTAATTGTACATCAGCTGTGTAAGCAAACTAACCTTGTCTTAAACAGCCTGTAAAATCCAGAGGTTTAGAGGTTTATAAAGTCCTGCAACTGAGACAGCCTTTCCCCAACATCCAAAATTGGTGCTGTATTTAGTTAAAAAGCAAGATGTGAATAAGTTCCTTCATGCAGGTTATTTGCTAAGTTCACAGTTTCATTACGAAGTTTATCAGTGAAGGCCAAGTGTGAGTCCCCACTCTCACAATGGATTTGTTGTAGCCATGCAGCACCACGGATGACAGCACTGGGGTGCTCTACAGCTTGTTTGGCTCTTTTCCCAGTATTCGACCCCCCACCCTTGGTCACTGCCAGCGCCAGGGCTGCACCAAGTCCCAGTTTGCATTCTGCATCTTGAGTTGTCAGAGGTATTTCAAACAAAACAAAAATCCAAAAGATCAAGTTGTCAACCAGAAAAAAAAGCCATTGGCTCTTTTCTAGAATTACTTTTCCTACTCCAGCTCTTGTATTGTGTACTCATATGCTGCTTAAACTGGGACTTTTTGTTTAATATCTTGTCATTACGCAAGGCACCTGGTGTAAGCAAGTCCTCCCCCGTTGGGAAGGCCACCGCAGCGGAGGTAACACGAAGCCTGCTCCAGCGATGCTGGGTGATGTGCTGGGACCACGTTGCCTTGTCAGCTCCACAGCCTCTCAGAAGACAGAGTCATCGAGGGTGCTGCAGTAGAGATCTTCAGTGAAGCTGCCGAACTCGGTCTCCGTCTCGCTGGTGAAGGTACGTGCTCTCTGGAAAGCAAACACAGCTTTTAGCTGGGAGGGAAATTGAGGTTATCAACTAAACTGCATTGATTAAGAGAGAGGAGTCACGACATTGTGTTTTAAGCCTGCACTGAATATTTGTCATGAAACAAATGCTGCAAAGCCCTCACTTGACATGCTTTGCAGAACACCGTGTTTCAAGTTGGTGCATTTAAAGAGAGATTCACCCAAAACGCTTAGTGAGGTAAGAGCCAAGAAAGCTTTGGATTCAACAGAAGAGTTTCACCAGAAATTAGTTTAGTTTAGTTTAGTTTAGTTTAATTAGATTAGTTTCTCAAGGGGGCTGCTCATCACTGAGGCCAGAATATTTGTTATGAAACAAATGCTGCAAAGCCCTCACTTGACATGCTTTGCAGAACACCGTGTTTCAAGTTGGTGCATTTAAAGAGAGATTCACCCAAAACGCTTAGTGAGGTAAGAGCCAAGAAAGCTTTGGATTCAACAGAAGAGTTTCACCAGAAATTTTATTTCTGATTAGTTTCTCAAGGGGGCTGCTCATCACTCAGGCCAGAAGCCCCCTGCACCTGCAAATTTCCCATTTGGCATGCTCTGCACAACGCAGTTGACTACAGTGTCCCACCAGACAACTTCTGTAGCCAAGGACAAAGAGCCCTGGGAGGAGCTGGAGGGCATGTTGGAAGGGACGTGAATTTTTCTGAATACACAGCTGCAAAGCCCACCTGTGGGGCCAGATCCCAACCAGCTGGTACTGAGCAGAGTTGCACAAGCCGGGGTGACTCACAGAAGGAAGCAGAAGGCAGTAGTTGAGCTGCTGGGAAGCCCTCAGCGGTGGCAGGAGGCAGAGCTGCTACTTGGGCCGAGCACGGTTCCACTACCGTGCAGGGCTTTCATCACCTCACCCCGCTGTTTACGCTACAAATTTAGGAGCCGAATGGCCATAACAAAAAGCTGTCAGGGTTTCACTCTCCTGGGCAATCTCAGGGCCGTGTCCTCACCAATCCTTGTCGGTGCCACCACCCTCGCGGCCATGGTGCCAGTAGAAAGCCCCCAGCTGGTATCACTTACCTGCACCCAGCTAACTGTAAATAAAAAGACTACTAAACATAAGGCAGTGCTGCCTTTGATAATGTGAAACAGCCTTTGCAGGCTCACATTTTCTCTCTGCAGTGTTAGTATTTGCTATTTCTCATATTCTTATTTGCGATACCCTAAGTCATGCTATTTTACACCAGCGACTTTAATTAAAAACAAACATTACATTATAATCTTTTAAGCCTGTTTCCTTGACCAGACCATGGAATAAGAACAACGTCCCAAAAAAAGAAACCCTATTCTAAAGGGATAAATTAAAATCAAGTTACTGAGCAGCACTTCCCCTGAGCAGACAACGAGGAGTTGTACCATATCTGTAAAGGCAAATGTATTTACTGGGAGATAACAGCAATCATAATAAGGCTTAAGACCAGCTTAATAGTAGCACCAAAACATTTGCCATTGTTGTGTTTCACAAGATAAATCAGCTCTCTGGGAGTCAGCCTCCAGCCCCTGTCAAGGCAGAGCAATCTACCTGGCTGTGCTCAGGGGAAGAGAAAACTGCATTTCTGTACAAAAAGCAGAGCCAAAGTTAAGGCACCAGGTACCTGAAATTCATTGTGTATTAGAAAAGCACTCAACAGTGACACTTAATCCTTCCTGCACCCCACTGCAGCAGAAATAGCTTTCTGATTTGGAATTATTTTTGCTTGGTTTTAACCCTCCCCAGAACACTTCATACCCAAGTGCAGACTGGGACCTGTCCTCAGAGGAGGTGGCCACCCAGCCAGGTGAGATCCCACCTCAGCAGTTCTGATTGCACAAACAGCCTCATGATTTTGATGGCTAAATCAAGGTTATAGTCAGGGCTGTGTGTATCGTTACGCTAACTGCACCTGCAAATTTCCCACTTGGCATGTTTTGCACAGTGCATTTGACAGTGTAGTCCACATTTAATATGGACTTTAGAAATTCTAAGAGGTCAAAAGGTTTAACTGAGCAATAACAAGCTGTATGCTCCCAGCCTTTCTGGGCAAGAGCAGCACACAAGCGCAAGCACTCCTCCTAGTCAAAAAAAAAAATAAAAGAAACAAAGAATGACTAAAATGTTATTTTACCTCATAGTCATTTGGGAAGGGATCTCTGAATTTGTTGCTCGGTGCTGGAATTGGTGGAAACAGCTTACTCCATATGTGGTTTCTGCAAAAAACAGTAGTAGAGGGATGTAAAAAAATAGCTTTTTCTGATGGATGATGTATGCAAGAAGCAGCCCATGTGTAGCCCCATGAGAAGGCACGTCTCCTCGCACCACCAGCCCTCCTGCTCCCCTCCCACCCAGTCATCAGCATCTGACAGGAGCAGCAGGTTCAAAAGGAGTGAAAGTAATGGATAATGGTCCACAGGCAGGTGTGCCGTTCCTACCAGGACACCTCTGGACCCTGGGGACATGCAGATGACAAAGAGACAGTGGACTGATGCTCTCCCTCATCGGCCTCTCCCATCGCATCCCAGCAGAGAGCTGGGCCTGAAGGTTGGACCCAAGGGGGCATTGCCACAGCTTTTAACCTCCTGTCTTGAAGAGAAATTAATTGCTCCAATATGTCTGTTTGCAGTCGTGTTCTTCCCAAGGGCCACATTGTCATCTGCTTTGTTTGGACTTTCAAGACAGGCTGCCTCTTGCTCAGACTTTGGTTTCTGGACATAATCTGCCCGTGTCTCGTGGTGGGAGAGCAACTGCAATTAATTGTGTGCCAAGGGAACAAGCAGGAGGTGAGGAACAGGACCAGAGATGGCTGACAGTAAATGGTTCTGCTTAGCAGTGTAATAACTCATCCCGCTAACACCCTTTGAGATACTCCTTTCCTGCCTGACACCCTGTAGTCTGGTTCAAGCATACAGGCATACATCTTTTTGTGATAGCAAGTGAAGCAGAGTGAACTTTTTCTTGTCTTTGATATATCCCAGAATACTGACTTCACATTCCAATCGCTAAAATGCATTCACTATCTCTACACCCGGATAGCACAATGTCCAAATAGGGCCAGATGTTATTGGGAACTTGGCCTGTGTGAAGATTATAGAATTTAGCCCAGAATTAGTATGCAGCTCCTGTGCTGTGGAGCTAGCCTGATGTCCATGAAGCAGAGAAGTGGCCAAGGTGGAGCCATAGCTGCACCCTTCCTGTACCCTTAGTGCTGGGACCAAGGGCAGATTTGCTCCTCTTGCCCATTTCTTTTGTGGCAATTTTCCTGGCTGATGTCTGGTTAGTTGAACACTTACGTTCTTATGACCATTCTTCTTCCAAAAGCTTTCTGAGCTCTCTCAAGTTTTCTTTTATCTTGCTATTCATTCTCACCAGGAAGGTAAGAACAGTACTTCCTGACTTTCAGTTTGGAGCTAAACCTGAACTGAGCTGCTGTTGCCTTGAAGGAGACATTGATGTTTAACTAATTGTTAGGGGAAGGGAAGGGCCATACCACCACTCGCATGATAGACCTGACAGAGCAAGCCATGGGATGTCTCCCCATTGCTGCACATGGACAAGGGTTTGTGATGAAGATGTACAACCAGAAGTGGGAATATGGGGAGGAATAGCAGGGTGCAAGTGAGTTGTTTTTAGGAAACATTTGCATCCCCATTGTTGAAATGCTGAATGCAGTCCAACGATTCCTGGCCTGCAGAGGACAACCTGTGTGGTCACCACTAGGGTCACTAACATGGCACTGGTGTAACAAAGAAGTGGGACCATGATGAGTGACAATATTAACACTCCAACGTCTGGCATCATCTCTACTCTTCCCAGCTGTCCTGCAAAGGATTAGGTCTTTGTGACCATACCCAGGTTAGCTTTGCAAGCGCTGTTGTCTTCACAGCTCTTACACTCCATTGGGTCTCCCAAGCCTTTCTGGAGGCCACATGATCTCACCCATACCTTATTTCAGCTCTGAGTGTGGTTTTGATTTATGCTGTTGCTGTGTGAAGTAACCAACAAGATTTGGTTTTGTTTGGAATTGGTGTGTTTCTAGTCATGCTGTTTGTCAATAAAAGATTTTGATGGAGCCATATCAAAATTCTTTATTGAGTCAGCAAAAAGCATAAGTTACACGTCACTTCTGGAATCGAAACACTTAAGGTGTGGTGCACAAACGTCCAACAGAAATAAGGCAGAAGGACACTGAGTTGGTGGGGTCTGCGTGCCCCTCAGGTGCCAGAGTCTTTGCAGTGAGGCGCTGGTGGGGGTGGTGACTGTGGTGCCCTCAGAGTGGTCCTGTTGTTTTTTGCAGGACACTGAAAAGTTGGAGTTGTGTGATTAAGTATCTGGTCACAAGAAGTGTTCCAGTTGTCTCTGCTTGCTCTATGCAGGTTAGAGCATGCCCCTTTCTGTTAGTGCTACTTGGACCTTCAGGCTTTGGAAACACCCCACAGGACCCTCGTGCCTTAACTCAGTGTTGCAGGGCCTCTAGTTATTGCGCTGTGTCTGTCTTTCTGAAATTTGCCACTTTTCCCACAGGCTGTGACATGAAAAGGCCAAAGATAAATAAAGAGAAACCAGTAAAAGAACAAGTTCTTCTTTTCCCTCTTCTAACCGCTATGATGAGACTGATAAAGTATTTGTTTTCACAGTA
Source organism: Mesitornis unicolor (assembly GCF_000695765.1). Lineage (NCBI taxonomy): Eukaryota > Metazoa > Chordata > Aves > Mesitornithiformes > Mesitornithidae > Mesitornis > Mesitornis unicolor. Next base: position 19,439 of record NW_010203784.1, on the reverse strand, counting down.
TGTTAGGGTGCCTTTTCTAGTGTCTCATTTCCCCCAAGACTCCCCCTGACATTTTCCAAATGGCTTTCCTGTAGCAGGTGGCTGGTGACTGCTGGTCATGGACCTGAGTGGGCTGTGGAAGAGGGAGGGGACCAGGTGGAGGTCGTGATGACCACATTGATCTCAGGGTATGGAGGGCACTGACTGTCCTCATGGCAGTTAACTGGAGAGCAGCTGGGAGCAAGTTATTAACTACATCCTCCTGTGGGCTCACCTCTGGGAGAAAATGTTATTCCAAGGTACAGCCTACGGAAGTACAGAAGATGCTTATTCATAAAGACAGAAGGCAAGCTAGGAAAATACTCCATTGTGCTTTTTATCAAGACAGTAACCCCATCAGCTACTGCAAGCAAGGGGAAAAGACCATCAAAATAGTTCCAAAGGCTACTTTGCCTTGCAGCATTTCTCCCACATGGTGGTCTGTATCTCCGATGCCTGCAATCACCAGGGAGTACACAGAAGAAACATATAGAACTCTTTGCTATAATGAAATTCCTTGCAATGGCTTCAAATGGTATGAAATTTTAAATTATTCTGTGGCTTGAATTCTATGGTATGCTTCATGACTTTCCAAGAGCAGTTGTGTGGTTTCTGGATGGGATAGAGTTAATTTTGTTCTGAGTACTAATGAAACTGTGATCTAGGGAGTCTGTTCTATTTTTCTTTTTTTAATATCTGCAGTTACAACAAATGCACAGGATACACACTGTGTTTCATCTCCTTACACTTCCCACCTCCTCCCAGGCAGGCTGGGGGATTGCAGAAGTTGCAAGAACACTGAGCAACAAGCATCTCAGGAAGGTGGAGTAAAGCTAGCGACTTCACAAAATTCAGCACAGCACACATAAAATTTTAATCCCTTTGGCAAAGATGGTATGTAATGAGCCTCTGGGTGCTAGGGAATTATATACTAGCTAGGCAGAGAGAAACTCCTAGAAGTAACCAATGTGGCATCAAGCAGCTAAACTTGGAAAAGCTAACTTAAATTGGCCTGATGTATTAAAGTTCATAAAGTGCATTAGTACAGCATCTTCGAGCTGGTCCTTGAGTAGAAGTCTTCCCCTATACTTGTTTCTCCTCCTGTATCTGTTTCAGGATCTCCTCATGGGGTAACATAGCCAACTACTTGCCAAACTCCGCAGGCAAACATGGAGCGGTACGCCTGCTACTAACTGGTGTTGGAACTAACTGGTGCTGGTGTTTTGCTGTCCCACAGAGAGAGGAGAGAGCTGATGAAGATTATGCTGGAGCAGCTAAGGACCTACAGCTATGAAGACAGGTCAATATAAAAGAACCAGTGATGTAAGAGCGGTGCGCATAGGCTGCATAGTTGGGAACAAGTGCATATGAAGCACAACTTGAATAAACTCTGCAGAGTTAATCTATCTTGTTCCAAAAAGGATTGCTTATTGAGACCTGCTATGCTAATTAAATTTTCTGAAGAACAGGTTATCATAGACACCAGACACTTTAGGGAGAGTTAATAACAGTTATTCTAATGTAACATTCCTGTAGACAAGATGTTTATTTGATAAAGGAAATGTGGTATGGAAAGGAAAATCGCCAAGGACACATCAGGATGACCAATAAATTAAAAGGCACTGAAGAAATTAATAGGTTAGCAGAGTCAAGAACAGCACTTACATTACTGGGAGCTGTGTTTATTGGGGACTGATAATTGCTTCTTGCTGCATGTTTCAGGGGAGAAGCTTGTAATTACATTGATTCTTTAATTCATCACTTATGATTTGACTAATCACAGCTACAGAAATCCAGTGTATCTGGGTTCCTACATAGCATGTTTCAGGAAGTTTGGCTATATGGCATCTGTTTTTACTACATGGCATCCATAGCCTCTGTAATAATTAAGAATAAAATGCACAAATAGTTCAAAAACTCAAAGCAAACAACAGTTCAATGCACTTGCTCCTGTTAAGAGGTCAAGAGGAGCAAGCAAGCATAAAAACTCTGAAGTTTTGCCTCTTCAAAGCATCTACCACACTCCCTGATGTAAACTGAAATGCAAACAACATGCCCAGGGCCCAATATAGAGTGTGGGTCTGGAGGCTGAACCAGACAAGACTGTGAAAATCCAGACCTGAACAATTTAGCCATGAAAGAAGTTCTCAGCAGCTTCCAGCAAGGTTAAAGACAGGGTCCTCTTGGGGAAATCATTGACCCAACCAGATCCATTTAAGTGAAGAAATGAGATAAGGACAAATAGGGTTTTTTAACAAATTCACCTCACTCAGTATATGGTTTTGTTGTTTAAGATTAAATTGGATAACTCTCTTACCTCATGAAATTTGATGAATCTTATTATTGATAATTAATGAGGCTGATTATTACTTATTCAGTACGTTTGCTTTGTATAATTGTATAATGCTTTTTATAGTGCTTGACTACCAAACTCAGTGCCCTTTCTTAAAATTAAGCAAAGCTTGTAACATCCCCCTACACCTGTTTAACACCTAGTCCTTAGTTATACTGTAATTAAAAATAAGACAATTATACTTACATTTTGCATATTATAGCAACAAGCAGAAATATGCAGCATGTGGACACACAAAGGACAGTGAAAATCCAGCCTACAGGATTCTCCAGTTTGTTTTGCCCTGAATTTCAGGAAAAATAGAAATTAAATATATTATTTCTGTGCAGATTATTTTAAACACAACCCTACAAAAGATTTCATCAATTGTTTGATGTGATTATATCCACATCACAACTTAATGTGAAAACAGTGGAGACTTGGTATCTAGAATTAGGAACAAAACACAGAGCTTCAAGAATAATTTCATGAAACTGATTTTCTAATTTCAACAATAAATTTCTTTCATTTTAACATGAAGGAGAGAATGAGCTGAGAAGTGTGAGGGGCCAGGCCCACCAGAAGGCCAATATGTTCTGTTAGCTGCCATCCCAAGACACGCAATGCCACGCAGCAGGCACACAACGGGATAATTTCAGGCACAAACTCTTTGTTTTCCATTAAACCATTCTTCATTTCTGCTAATCCCTTCTAGCCAGGAACTGGATTTCTCTGGCTTCATAAACTTGCCTGTAAAAAAGACATCAAAACTCTCCATTTTTCTTGTGTGCCTGTTGCTGTTACATTTCCTCGAGAAGAATTTCTCTGCCGTCCCTGCCTGTGAGCAGACACAGGTATTTCCATCAAGGTCAATGTTTCTGTTTTGAAAAGGTATTGCTGAGTGACCACAGCCATTATTTTGTGCCACATCATGCCATATAACAAAAACATTTACATTGAACTGTGTTTTTCAAAAGGCTTCTGAGTGTGTGTGCACTTACGATAACTCCCTGTCCTATGCATCAAGGTGTCAGCACTGCCATTACCAGGTAATCGAAAGGCGAGCAGCAGGAGTGTTTGGTTTATTGGTGCTGCGGAAAAAACAATATTCAATTGTGGCCAGATTTGTTTCTGAGAAATGAGGAGCTGAGCCTGCTGTCTTCAGTAATGGATGTAGTTGCACAGCAGTCCCTGGGAGCAGCGTGCGGAGGACGCCATGAGCAGGCCTGTGTGATCCATCCTGCACCTCCGTACCACCTCAACTGGGGTACACAGTCAATCTTGCAATTACAAACAGGTTAGGATGGTTTGTCTTCAGGGTTACTACTTTTCTTTCATGGAAACAAGATTTAGGATGTAACTGGCAATGAGTTATGCTTAGTGTAAGTCTTGAGGATGACTGGGGCAGCAGACTGTGTAAACAGTTAAGCCCCATAAACCAACTTTAAGCCTCCCCACATGAAGGCTGGGAAGTGTCTCCATTTTCCAAACCAGAAATGGCAGGGTCCAAAGTCTCTTCCATCTTATGTCCATTGGCAGTGGCCCCTAAAAGGCATGATTAGGCAATGCCAAGTCTCACTGTAACTCAGAGTAAGGTGTGGAGGAAGCAGCAATTGCAGAGGCCATACTGTGGCTCTGGGGACCTGCCCAGGATGCTCCTCCTTGGGCTTCTCTCCAAGACGTGCCCAGGGGTACCAGCCCAGCCCCGTGCACCACGTGAAGAGAGATGTCTACGTAATATGTGAAACGAAGGGAACAGATTAAACTTTCTCAGAGCCACAGAGAAAGTTAAGAGCAACTGATCGTGCCTGGAGCACGTACTGAAACCCAGCAACTTAGGCAGTAACCTGTATTGTGTCAAGTGAACTGCAACAAGCCTCTAAAAACCACTTTTCATATGAAAAACTGAAGTGATTGGACAACTGAAGTAACTGGACCTATCCTTGGATATTTTTAAGATTTTAGTATATTTTTTCTGGAAGACTAACTTTTTACCATCAGAATGAATTTTCTGTATTTGATATGTGCAGCGTGTGAGTAGAGGCATCCATAAACACGATGTTTCCAGGTTCCTCAGTCACCATCACGCCACGCAGCAGAGTTAGCTCCAAAAGTGATCTGGCTGACACAGAGGGGCCCTCAAAGCTTTCAGCCTTGTGGAGAAAGCAGAATCGGGACAGCACAGATGTGCTGTGAGGTGCTTCTCAGCCCCAAACGGGACCTGTGGATCTTTTAAACTGTGAACCCTGGCAGCAGCTGTACCCAGAGCTTCGCAGATTTGATTTGTATCAGGCTGCCGTGCAGCTTTAATGAGGGTGTCCAGCCCATTCAGCTGCTTTGATGATTTTCTCTAGCTTTGTTTGACTATAATGCTTCTAAGCAACCTTTTAGAGAACACTGATATCAAGGTGCAGTTTTATAACTCCTGCTTAGGCAGCATGGTTGTATTTTGGAGGGTTTGATCACCACAGCCCCAGAGCAGGATCCAGAATGGTGTTTCGGTTTGAAACAAAGCTGGAGAATTGCTGCTATGGGTTAGTGTTTTTCTCAGGATATGGACTCAGAAGAGGTCTACTGGCCTTAAGGTTCATCTCATCCAAATATTTCCTGGGTAGATGCATGAGGCTAATACACAGGTCCAGTTTTTTTAATTAATGAGAAATTGGCCAGCCCTCCCCTGCCTCAGGTGAGTGGTCAGGCCTCTTCTCAAGGGCATGTCAGTGGGAAGGTCAAGGAGGTGAGTTAAACAGCAAAACACCAGCAGATTTAATCACATTCATTACCAAATAGATATAAAAGGGGAAAGTGCAGTAAACAGGACTGTGCTAGAGACATTTTTTTAAGTGAAAACCAGGAAGTTAAGAAACTCAAAAGATAAGAGCAAAGGAGGATGTCTAAGAAGAAACAGTTGATAACGTGCCGTGATAAGGAAACTGTTATTTCCAGAAAAACATGTTCAGCAAACAAGAAAGAAACAAAGAACAAAATGGGGCAAATTATCATGTTCCAAAGATACTAAAACCATGATCCTTCCCTGCCCCCCCCAACAATTAAGAGCTCAGATAGCTTCAGTAAAGTAATAAGTTGATTTGATCACTCATAATAACTCCCAGCATGAACATCATGATGCATGCCAGGGAAACACATGTAACAACTAAAGAAGTAATGCAAGTAAAAGGACATACCTAGAACTTAAGCCTTAGGCTTGTTTAAAGCAGTCTCTGAAAACATAAGCTTGTAAAAACACAACACTGTCCAGAAAACCCCTCCATATGCCCAAAAATTTGCTTGGGAGATTTTTATTATTATTATTTTTAATGGAACACAGATTTAACTCCCCTTCACACTAACAAAATAGTTTCTTTCTTCAAATACCCATTTTCCTGGCTTTTATTAAAATGACTTGGTGTTGTGCATGCTCATGATGAGGCAGCATTTGCTTTCCAGCAGTGTAATCATATTCACTACATGAGACAATCATGTGATTCTTACCGACATAAATAATTTCACTCCAGTCACTCCAAAATCCTCTCGTACAACATATGTGATGATTAGCTCTTATGTGTATGGAATACCTGCTGGTAACATCAATTCGCAACCTGAAGTTGTTTGAGGATATTTTCAATATCTGTTAGGAAAACAATATTGCACTGTTATAGATTACTTAAGACTGAACAGTTCAGAAAACAAACATTAATCATGTTTTTATTTTTTTAAAACTCCTTTACTAGTTAACAGTGAGCATCTGCCCTTGCTTTTGAATTAAGATTTCTCTTTTTGTAGGTACAGTTTCTTTCACAATACATCATTATTTCAGGGAAAATTCTTGAAAGATGCCTCATTTTTGCATTCTTCCTTCAGACACTTAATGCTGGAATTTCAGAATTGTTCATCTTCCTACTGTTCTGAACTCAGGTGCATAAAACTGAGTAACTCCAATTTGTGTCCTTCTGCTTTCCTAGGTCTCTTGGGACTAGTTTGTTGCAGACATAAATGACATCCAGAAAAAGAGGAAAAAATACCAAAATTCACGAGACTTTGGCTTTGCTGAACCCTATTCACAAATGGTTTCACCAAAAGCCCATAGTTTCAAAAATGTACTAATAGCAGAGTTTATTGTAAAATGGTTTAAAAATTTAAAATATAGGACAGTCAGCTCAGAGACAGGAACGCTGTGCAATATTTGAGCATCAGAGAAGCAATTACCTGCTTGTTACCTGACTTCAAGTTGAAGAGGTAAAATTCATATTCAAAACATTCTTCAGGGAAAGGAGAAATTGGCTTCTCCCATGTGGCCAGGAGATCATTTTGCTCTAAGAATACAGTGACATTTCTGGGAACATTCACTTTCTCTACAAAAAGTAAACTGCATCGGTAAGTTATTTATAGAGCAAAGTTTAAATACTAACAATTGGAGCAATTTATAACCCGATAGTGTTTCTAAGTAGGACCTATAATTCTTGAATTTATTTCACATTTAGGAGAGAAAAGATAAGGATTTAGGAGGAATAACTGTACTGGAGAAAATAGTTAAGGGGAAACAGTTTTGAAAATCCACTTAAAAGTTTTAGAAAAATAGGTGACTGGGAGAGGTGGGAACTATTAAATTAATTTTTATAAAAGCATGGAATTAATGATAGAAGAGTTAGAAAAACTTCTGTTCAGGAACCAAATAGATGTAACCAGGAAAGTTACTGAAAATAGGAACAAATTCAAAGGAATGGATCAGCATGGGGATGATTTCTAAGAAGAAAGTATGGCAACTGTTTTATCTTAGCAAAGCCATGAAAAGGGGAAAGTGAAAGGCATGGGATTAATGAAGGAAAATAAATTATTTGTCGGGATGAAAGATGGTAGACAGTCATGGCTGATTACACCTTTTAGTCAACAATCTAATGCCTTTCCTTAAAAGCACACAGTTATCTTTAACACCATGTGTGTTTTTTCCTTTTAAAGAAAGGCTGTAAAATAAAAGGTAATAAAAACTGTACTTGAAGGTATAGTGACTAAATTGATTGAAAATGACTGTTGGAAATAATGCTTTGGCTAACAAACAGAATAACCAATTGTATTTTCTAGCTTTTTATTTATGTCATTCCATAACATTAAATTCAAAGTTAGTTAAAACCATCCATTTCTGTCTTATAATCTCTTCCAATTTTATTAAGATGTCTGTGCAAAACCAGCACACCCTTTTCACCTGCATCAGGAACCCCTCAATTCAGTAATATTGTCTCACAAATCTTTTGACAATCCTGCTAGACATCTTTAATTCTTTTTTTTAATTATTTCTACTCACCAATGGCATTTTGGTTAAATAACTGCTGGAAAGGTTTGATGACAGCATACTTGCTAGACCCATTAACATGTATTACAATGAGATTGTCAACTTCTTCAGGATCAATATGAGTCACTGAAAATCTGCACTCACTATTCCTGTTCCTCTTGTCTTTGATGTAATCTTGACATTCTTCAGTGTATGTCTCATACCTAAATTAAAATTGAGAGAAATTATGCTCTTAAAGAAATTCACTGCTGACTAAAATGGGAGAAAACACCAACCTGTAAAACAGAAAGTACTTAGTATCTTCTGGTGCCCCTTGGCCAGGAAGCCAAGTGCAATGGAGAGAAACAGTACCAGAAACGGTGATGCGAGTAACACAGGACAAATTAGTGACAGATGTCTCTGGAGCACCTAGAGAGACAAGTAAAGCAGAAAGAAAAATCTTATTACAGAAGTTGTTAAAAAATTCACATTGCTAAAACATTTTGATTACTTTCTTTGGTCCATTATACCTATGTCTATTGTATCCGATTCTCTGCCTTATCACACAGGCCTATCAGTTATGGATGGATGAAGAATCACAAACAGTGTAAGTAAAGCTGTACCATTTCATGTGCACCTTGCAATTCAAGACAATGTGATCTTTTAAGATCCTAGAGTGTATGAAAGTAGGCTATCTTAGCCTTAGCAAGGAATTTTTAGAAAATTTTATATGGTTTATCCATGTTGTGCACCTCCAGATTGTACTCCAGGCTCCCCAGAAGTAGAGAATGGCCTGGACTACATCATTTTGTGAGATCAGTGTGGCAGTACGTTTCAAGTATTAAACCTGTCACCTTTTGATGTCTAGTCTACAGACTGGGGCAGAACATCTTGCATTTCTTCTTACCTGGCAGAGGCAGGAGTTCTTCCTTCACCCAGTCACTTCTCACCTGAAGGTTATTATGGAAAAGTAAGGTCCGAATGTGTGCAGAGAAACCATTGTGAAGTGGAGCTGTTCGAATACTGTGAGTCTTCTTTGTATCATACTTGAAATTAAAAAAAATAAAATCAAATAAGCATCACATGTTATGGAAGCCAAATTACGGGACCTGCAAAGACTGATTCCTGAAAAGGAATCAGGAATCTCTCCAGTGCTCAAGGTATATGTTTATGATATAAGAGAATAAGTGACTCAATATGCCAATGGTTCAAGGGACCTATCATGCCTACTGCACCCTGGTTTGGTGCAATATGTTTAACTCAACAGGAATTCAACCTTCCTAGGATACTGGGCATATTTTTTAATCTTACCTCTTCAGGCACAGGGCTTAGGATTTTCACATCATATCTAATAGTGTAGTTTCTTTGTTCTTGATTAGGGTTTGGTCTCCAGTGTAAAAGTACTTGTGCTAATGCAGAGACTGTAAGAGTGAAGTTTACAGGTGGGAAAACCTGGACTGTAAGGGAGAAAACAAAAATATTCATAACATAGTAATCCAGTGGATTGTTTACAGCAATAGCAGTTCACAAGCTATGAGCAATACAAGCAAATAATTTCATTTCAGTATTATATTCTCTCAGCTTCTTATAAAATGTTTCTAATATTTGAAAAAATATCTTTAAATAACAATCAAAATTTCTTAAGAGTTTATTTAAAACTTAGCTTAAAACATGAATGTTTACAACCACTTCAACTTTAAAATCCCAAGGATATATTACAGTTGACTTGTTAATTAGGTTCAGGTTTTCAAACTTGATCGTCATAGTCCCACTGGGCTATGACACTGGGCATCTGTACTGAAACGGGGCTGATGAAGTGATCAACTGTACAAACAATTCCCACCCATGTAAGCTTGCAGAAGAGTGTAACATGGGAGCTTTCCAAGAGAAGGCCAACAGCCACAAGAAGTTATATGTGAGAGAAGAAACAAAATGATGAACAGACGAATTAAGCACAAATGGAAGAAAGCATAGAAGGATGGAAATGATAATGTAAAACGACAAGGCAAGAGGGATTCCTGGAGCTCACATGGAAATGAGGAAGATCTCATGCTGGGGGAAAATGTTAGCATATAAATAGCAAGACAATGAAATAATCAATCTACTCCCCTCCATTTCTAGAGTTCTTCAGAGCCTGTCGTCTCTCAGTTACCAGCTCCAAGGCAGCTGAGGGACATCAGTCCCCACTTCTCCCATGATTTCAACCTTTGATGCCCACTGGTTCCATTTTCAAGCATGTCCCTCGCATTAGGAAAACTGCCTCATGAAGGCTCAGAAAACCCCAACACAAACCACCCCGAAGTGGTTCCCTTAAAATGTTTCTTGTTGAAATGTCCACAAAAACATCACCATTAATGTTGTTGATACACCAGGATTATGCCAGTGATGCTTTGTGCTGTCATGTTTCTGTACCTAATTGCAGTTTTGTTCCTGGAAGTAAAATTGCTAGCTGGAATAATGCCTTTGCTCTGGCTGGATTAAATTGTTGAACAAACAATCATCTGTGGTCCTGTGCTCATGGACTGTTTTAGTCATGTGTAGAATAGTGCATTTGACCAATACATAGAGGCCTTGGTCACCTACCAGTGCTAAAGCTATGCACTGGTAGAAGGAAAATGCCTTACCTCCTACAGCTTGGGGTACGTTTGGCTGAACCAAGTTCATTGTCCAAAGGAGGATCAGAAAAACACTCATCATGCTGGCCAAAATCTTCAGGTAGTAAATGAGAACAGCCATGTATCAGCACACAAGCTTTGTCACCATTTTACAGAGCCCAGCAGCTAAAAATGAACACAATTCCAGGTGTTAAGCAAACCATGGAGCATGGTATATCCACATGATCAAAGGAATGAAACTGCCCTCTTGCAGAGGATAGACTCTTCTTTCCTCACAGGAAAACCCATCTTGTCATAGCTAAATTTAATGTAAGTACCACTAAACACATTTTATGTTGCTCGCTTTGCTTTTGCCAGCCCTCTTTGAAAAAGCTACTGGTTTCAAACACTGTCATGTGTGGGTGTTCAGAGCAGCAGTCACGGACTTGGAGCATCTCTCCAGGGAGAGGAGTGAGTTGGGTTCAGATCTATTGGCTTTCAGTAGAGTCCCATTTTCTCCAAGACAGAAATAACCACATTTTTTTCTGCCACCATATATAAAATGGCTACTTACCGGAATTTACTTTTCAGTCTCTGTTGCAATAAAGCTTGCTAAAGAAACAGTCCCAGTGCTCAGCTCAAGGCCAATTCGCCAGTGTTAATTATTGGGTGTAAGAGAAACTATTTTGTTTGTTTCTAATGTAAATGAATGACTATTTTTTATTGCTTAAAACCAGCATGTTCTTATGCTTCCTACAGATTGTTTCATGAAGTATTGGGAGGAAAAAAAAATCTACGTGTAATCAGTCATGTATAACCTAATATAAGCAACATGGAAATACAGAACAGCAGCTTTCCAAAATGTTCTTGCTGAAGAGAAATATGCCCTCCCGGCCAAATCACACTACTTCCCTGGGGCACTGCAGCAATTGCTTGTATGGAAAACATAATATTTTCAGATGTAATGAGCAGAGAAAACATCTTTAACCCATCAGATCTCCCTGAACCTCCAATAAATAACCCAGGGACTGGAAGCACTCCAATTGATCACAGTTGGAGCACTTCTGTTATACAGTGACTATTTTTCAAAATGGTGTGTGAATGCTGAATTCATTAAAATGACACATAATCTACAGTGCAGTGTGTTTCTTAATGTCCAAGGCCACTCATTATCTATATTCATATTTTATATGTATCTACTCTTCAGCTAACCAAAATATCCATGAGGCTCATTGAACCTCTGGAGTTTGCTAACAGTTTATTCCTGGGGAATTAGGGGTTGCTTTTATGTATGTTAGGTTATTGTAAGGCATTTTGGCCAGATATTTTGGTTCTTCCAAAATGTCCATGAATCACAAACAATCAGGTAATTGTTATTCACACCATACATTTATGCCTACACAATGCCTCCAAGACTATTTCTATTGCATTACCATTCATGAAAAGTCTGTTGTTCTGGATTTTCTCACTTGCATACCATACAGATCACTGCTTCACAAGACTGTTATTCGGAAGGGAATCATGTGCACTGAATACAAGTTTCCAATTGCATTGATATCTGACCACTTCTGCCACACCTACACTGCTTCATCTGATAAAAAATAATTAAAAAACTGCTAGAACGACACACATTTCCAATATGCACTTGTATAAACTAGTGGTCGCAGGCTTTCCTTCCTGCTTCAAAAAACACAGTATAGCTCATTTACCTGATGAGACTATTAGATAGACCAGTAACATTTTTTCTCTATTTAAAAGTAAAAATTTATCAACTTCAAGTCTTTGAAAATAAAAACCAGCTTCTCATTTTCATGTTAGCAATAACCGCGGTCCAATTCTGCCAAGAACGCAACTCTGAACCATGCAGATGTGTGTGCCTGTGCTGTTAGGCATGCGTGCACATCTGCACTCCTGCTTGTCTATTAATACCCACCACGTTCACTGAAGCTCTCCCCCCAGCTACCTACAACCAAAACCAGCAGCTAAGAAGCAGTTTAAGTAGATTAAGCTCTTGTAATGTCAGCCAGGTACCTCGGTGAGAAAGACACAAGAACCCATCAAAGGACATTCCTCTGGCATAGGAGAGAGACAGAGGGACTGGTTGTGCTCCCCTAGCTGCAGCCAAAGCCTTAACCAAATACCACATCAGGTACAACTACGATACTTTGGGAAAGAAGCTTCATTGGTTCCACTGCTAAGAAAACTCACTTAAAAAAAAAACCAAAACACAAAAACCAAACCAAACCAAACCAAACCATCACTTCAGTACATTATTTTAAAAAAATCTTTAAAAAACCCCTCATGTTTTACAACTGCTTAGGATTCACATCTACTAACTTGAGTAGTGTCAGTATGTTGGTTTCAGGACTGCTCTGGCATTTAGCACAAGGGAAAAGGTGAATCTCTCTTGGGTTTACTTGAAGTGGGTTTTTATTTTGTCCTCAAAAAGTAAGGATTCTGACTCTTCCTGGGCCCATTCTTTTCCCTATGCTTTTTTAAAAGAACCTCAAGATCAATTTTTCAAAGGTACTTTTGCTGTCTAAAAGCATGCATGTATTAGACACAGATCTAACATTTTCTGAGCAGCAGCTTACTGATTTGTAACTGGATGTAAAATGTTACTGTAATGCAGATTAGTTTTCAATTATTATCCCTGTTCTTCTTTTCAGTTTATCTTTTCCTGCCTTGTTTTAAAATATGCTATTTTTATTTTTCTTGCTATCAGTCTAAGAGTGAAAATACAGCTTTTGGAAGAGCTATTTCTATAGCTGTGTAAGACCATAACTTGTAAGAACACACTGCAGCCTGTGATACCCTGTGTGTTTCATGTGAGAAAACACTGAAAAGAGAATCAAAATAAGTGTATTCAAGTAAAGATGTTAATTCAAAGTCTACAAAAGGATGACACTTCTCAGAAAAATGGTTATATATAAGTTTTCAGGACAAATAAGCGGCTTGATTATATGACGTTTTTGTTAGATTTGGTAAAAACTAATAAGCTGAAGGTAAATGGTGTACTCCTTAAAGGACACTAGAAATCCAACCCACAGAAAACAGGCTCTAAAAGGCAATGATTTTCTTACTCATAGCTGACATGTCCCAGTGTCTCACAGGCAACTGGTCAGAAGCTGGTTCCAGATGCATTTCCCAGTGTAAAGCAAAGCTGACTTTGCAAAGTGGGACCCTTGCAGTCTTCAAAGCAATCACAAGAAGACAAAAACAAATCGTGACAGATATCCCAGGAGGTTACCTGTGGTGTCTCAAAAGTTCTGTGAAGAGTCTGCTCCGTTTGTTGAAATGTCCTCTGGGTCATCTCCCTGTGGGTTTCTTTTATAACTGCTGTCTTTCAAGTACAAATGTGATAGGTACTTCAGAAATGATGGCAGATGATAAGTTAGACAAGCATGCTTTGAAAAAGGGAACTAGAGATTTAACCACAGGATGGAAGGCTCCATACAAGCACACAGTTTAGCCCAGAAATAGTTTTACTTTATTTATTGAGAGTTAATTATATACCATAGCCTGATAATTCTCCAATAACTTTTCAAGACCGGGAATGTTTGATGACTACTGCAAATAAATAACCTATAGCCAGCTACCTGCTGACCACTGCTGATACCCTGCTATTTTTTTTCCCTTAGAAAATAAAATCCAAACATTGCTGGAAAACTGTGCAGGATTTGTCCAGTGGTTTTATACCACCCTGTCCATACAGCCATGGGGACATCAGTGGTATTTTCAGAAGTCACCAATACCAGAGCAAGACCAGCTTCCTAACCTTGTGCTGAGAGCTTTAAGCTCTCATGGGAGCTCATCCATGGGGCTTGATAAAAAAAGCTCACAAGCAAGAAACCACCTCAAGGGCCTAGGGAAGAGCCTGCAGATAGTGGGGTTATACGTTATATGGAGTTAGAGGAAGGATGAGAAGGCGGCTAATTACTTACATTCATTAACAACCTGGATTGCAAGTACAGAAAACCATATTAAATGGCCTCTCCCTGGAAGTGATCAAGGCCAAGCTTTGAGCAGCCTGGTCTAGTGGGAGACAGTCCCTGCTGTCCTCATTTAGTGGGATAGAATTTTAGAGTCACTTTTCTGTTGAGGAAAACTGCAATTTTGTAAGCACTACAACACTCTATTTCATGGGAACAATGTGATAAAACTTCCGTTATAGGTTTTAGCTAATACTGGTATGCAGGTTGTCATACTGCTCAAGGTCTTCAAAGTCTCGAGATAAAGTTGCAGAGGCTGGGGGGAACAGAAACCTAGGGGAGTCAACCCCAAGGTGACCTCAGACTGACTAATTATTACTATTCATACCAGAAACGTCACGTTCATTATAAATCAGGGAGTTTGCTGGGGACAGCTCTTCTCTTGCTCGTTCTCCCCCCTGCTCCTTTTCCCCTCTTCTCTGGGCATCTCAAGAAGGACTTCTTTACTGTCCTAACCCTGGGGCCTACTCCCCCACAATACTGGCTGAGTATAACTCTGTGTATTTTATAACTGTTATTATTAGTTGTTATTATTTTATTAACTATATTTCTATTTCAACCTGCAAATCTCCTTTTTCCGCGTCCCCTGCCTCCCCGAGTGGGGAGAAGGGTGATAGAGCAACCGTATGAGCCAAACCTGCCCCTGGCAGGGCGTTGGACTGGGTGGTCTTTAAGGTCCCTTCCAACCCAAACCATGCTGTGATTTTATGACACAAGCTGGGAGAGGTGCGTGCTTTGGAGGCTAAGATTAGAATTAATAAAGTTCTTGACAAATCGGTGGAAATTGGGTGCAGTTCAACACGGACAAGCTCTCTCTTGCATTTAGGCATTATCGACTGTAAATTACTGCCTACAAGTAATCACTTAGCAACCGGTTACGTATCTGTTCTGCAAAAAAGGATCTGGGGGTTTTGGAGGGTCATAAACTGATAAGGAATAAACAACGTCACTTGTGGGAAAAGCCACTCTGGACCCACTAACAGCCGCGCTGCACGACCCTGACCGAGCCCACCCTCAGCGGAACCCGACTCCGGGCCGCACCGCCCTCTGGGGGAAGGGGCGGGGCGAGCGGGCCGCGTCGCGCCGCTGATGTCATCCCACGGCGCCGGGGCGAAGAGGTGCTGCTTCCTTGGGCCTGACGTCGCCGGGAGGGCCGCGGGTGGGTGAGTGGGGGAAGAGAGGGGGGATGTCTTTCCGTTCGGCGGTGGGGGCTGACGGGTTGTGTCGTTGTTTTCTCCCCAGATGTGGGCTGAGGTGTTGGTTTTGCCCTGTAGAACCGGGTTGCGGTTGTTGCCGCCGCTTCGGCTGCGGCACCGAGCGCTGGGCGCCCTGAAGCTGCCG
>NW_010203784.1:0-3812 GCF_000695765.1 Mesitornis unicolor | reverse complement strand
ATCTAGGACTGGGCATTTGCGGCTGTCAGAGTTTCCCCGCTGGCTGTGGCGTGCGGCCGACCAGAGTGCTGGCCTGGAGAGACAGGGCGGGTGGTGCAGGCTTTGCACTTCTCGTCTCCCTACGGCTACACGCGCAGCCCCCGTCCGCTTATGAGGGAATCATAAATTATTAAGGTTGGAAAAGACCTCTGAGATTATTAAGTCCAACTGTCAACCCTCCACCACCAGTGCCCATTAAACCGTGGAGACCTTATTGCTCTCTACAGCTACCTGAAAGGAGGTTGCAGTGGGGTGAGTGTTGGTCTCTTCTCCCATATAATCAGTGATAGGATGAGAGGAAATGGCCTCAAGTTGCAGCAGGGAAGGGTTAGGTTGGATACGAGGAAAAATTCCTGAAAGTGGGGTCAAGCACTGGGAACAGGCTGCCCAGAAAGGTGGTGGAGTCACCATCCCTGGAGGGGTTTACAAAGTGTGTGGATGTGGCACTTCAGGACATAGTTTAGTGGGCATGGTGGTGTTGGGTTGACTGTGGAGCTTGATGATCTTAGAGGTCTCTTCCAACCTTAATGAATCTATGTCCCAAAGTACCACATCCTCTTTGGACACCTCCAGGGATAGTGACTGCACCACCTCCCTGGGCAGCCTGTTGATCCAAGATCTGAGTCTAGCTTAGAGCCATAACTTGTCATTCTCACAAAAAGTAAATCTCTATTTTCATCGTCATCTTGTAATATTTATTTGAAAGTAATAGAGAATAGTGCTCAATATCAGGCTTTTGATTAGAGGCAAACAGTGAGCAATAAAGATTTACAGAATGGTTTTGAACGTAATTCTCAAAGTCCTCATCTATACGAACAAGAGAATTACAGGAGCTTCCGTACAGGAATAGATACTTATGTCGGCAGAGCCTTCATCTGTGGTACAAAGCAGTGGAGAACTCTTACTGTGCTCACATACACAGGAAAAGGCACAGGGGCTTCTGTGGCCTGGCCGCGGGGGCTAAAGGGCAGCCAGGGTAGGTGGTGGGTTCAGGGAGGTGTGTGCTGCTCAGCTGTAGCCACTGGAACTTATAAGTTACTCAAAGGTCATGTCAGAGCTTGGTGTTCATCAGCTGTGGGGGGGTATCATTACTGCAGACAGTTGGATTCACAGTTCACTGTGCTCTGCCGTAAGTAAACTAAGCACTTCTCTCTCATTGGCCGCTAACTCTTAAAAAATGACCTAAAAAATGTACCCAGAGTCAGCAGATATCAACTGGCAACCTGTTAATCTATCAGAAATGACTGGGAAAATACATGTGGGTGCTCAGCTGTGTATCTAATTTATGCATTTTACATGAAGCTGTGAGGCACGTTATGTACTTGCTAAGCAAGTGCATATTTGAGCGTGTATTCCCACATCTGTGATCTTAATTTGTGAAAAGGTGGGTTATGGCTGACAGCGTGCTATGGTTTTAATTTGAGACAGTGCTTCATAATTTTCCTTTCCTTCCTAGAACTGTTTGAGAAGAAGAACTATGAGCTGAGAATAGCAGGAGGTGCTGTGAGGGATTTACTAAGTGGAATGACACCACAAGATATCGATTTTGCCACTACAGCTACACCAGCAGAGATGAAGGAAATGTTCACGTCTGCTGGTGTTCGTCTGATCAATAACAAAGGAGAAAAACATGGAACCATTACTGCCAGGGTTGGTTTACGATTTGACTTGGATTTTTTTCTAACTGTATCTGTGAATGAGCAGCATATCCAACAGAAAACTGGCAGCACGCTCCTTCTTTGATAAAGTATCACAGTAAGAGTTTAAGTGAAACCTTGCGTTATAGTATGGTGTGATTTTTTTGATTATTTTTTGTTTGTAGAATTCAATTAATTACCATATTTTAATGCGTGTTATTTCTGCATTACCCATTATTGCTGCTGTGTCATCACTTGATAGGATAATGCGGGCTGCCCACATCTTCAGGTGATGTGTGGAAGTTGATCCTGGTCTTACCTGCTCCTGATTTCCCAAACTTTGTTTCCTCTACCTTGCTTGTTCCTCTGCCTCTTATTCTCTCTTCTGCAGGAAGATTTCTGTACACTATCTAGAAAATGAATAATGCAAGGATTGTGTGCAGGTGTTTGTATTTCTTGATTGTCAGCTCCGTATGAATACATGGTACATATTGGTTTGCATGTATCCAGCCTTAGCACTAACTGTAAACGAGCATGAGGCTGAAAAAATATATAGCTTTAATGCTGATACCCATGATTGCGTTGAAGTAACAATGTCTGTGGGATTTTCAGCTCCATGAACAGAATTTTGAAATTACTACTCTTAGAATAGATGTTGTCACCGATGGACGACATGCAGAGGTGGAATTTACCACTGACTGGGAAAAGGATGCTGAACGGCGGGATCTGACTGTCAATTCCATGTTTTTAGGTAAATTATTTCAAAACCAAATACTTAGATGAATACTGCTTCCTAAATTAAGGCAGTAAATTCTCAGTCTGTTTCAATTTTGGTTTTCTGCTGCTGTCAGCTGAAAGGTGTGAACAAATATGTGAGGTGATCTGACAAACCAGGTCAAATCACACAACTTGTCTTCTGTATTTTCAATTGAAATTGTTTAATTGTGCCAACCATGTTTGTAAATTCATATTCTTCTATTTTTTCTTTTTTTTCTAGGTTTGGATGGGATGCTGTATGATTTTTTTAATGGATATGAAGACTTGAAAAACAAGAAAATTAGATTTGTAGGAAAGGCAAGTGAGAGAATACAAGAAGATTATTTACGAATCCTAAGATATTTCAGGTACTAGGTTTTCCCTTTCTTAGATAAAGAAATGAAGCATTATGGAAAGTTTCAGAAACATGCAAAAGAGATCAGTAATGTCAGAAGAGTTATAACTGTCATATTGTTAAGTTTGCTCTAGTATTATAAATCAGAATATTTAACTCTGTCATGACATTGGTTGTCTGAATAGCAGTAATAAATGGAATCACTGTTCTCAGTCTAACATACAGAGGTCTTATTTGGGCAGGTTTTATGGAAAAATCACAGAGAAACCTGGTGATCATGAACCTAGTACACTGCAAGCAATTAAAGAAAATGCCAAAGGTTTGGCTGGAATATCAGGAGAAAGGATTTGGGTGGAACTGAAAAAAATTCTTCTTGGAAACCATGTAAATCATTTGGTTCGACTTATGTGTGAGCTGGATATTGCCCAATACATAGGTAAAGTGAAATAAAGATTGATTTCCTACTCCTATAATGCAAAATCCTTATGCAGACAGAACTGCAGCATGGCAGAGAGAAAAGTTTTTACTCAGAAAGAAATTGGATTTTCTTTCTGCATTAACATCCACATTTCTTACTAACGCTCTTTCGTTCTTGTACTTTCTGTGTATGTATCCTTTTAGGACTACCACTTGATGGAGATCTAGAGGAGTTTGACAGAGTCACTAAAAATATTCAAAATCTGTGTCCAAAACCGATGACTGTTCTGACATCGTTGTTCAAAGGGAAGGATGATGTCACAAACCTTGATCTGAGGCTAAAAATCTCAAAAGAAGAAAAAAACCTTGGCCTTTTTTTAGTGAAGCACCGGCAGGAGTTAACAAAAGCTATGGGTCCAGAACCACTTAGACCATATCAGGACTTTCTAATGGATGTAAGTGTATTTCATATTGCTTTATTTTGTTCTCCACAGTAAACTGAATTTCCAGTTTTACAGAGTCACAGAGATGACAAAGCCCAGTGGAAAGAAAGGGCCTTAAATAGTCAAGTAAGAGCCTGGTGTTCCCCAGGGCTCAGTGCTGGGTCC
>NW_010203783.1:0-787 GCF_000695765.1 Mesitornis unicolor | reverse complement strand
CTATCTGTCCTTAACCTGCCTGATCTCCAGGTTTGATCCTGATCCCTGGCTCTGGTCTGGCTGTGGAATATGAAAAATGAGCCCACAGTGGTGATTTGCTTCAGCTTAGCAATTGTGCCTTATCGAAAACAGCATAAGGAACAGTACAAGGAAGATACTGAAAGCACGCATGTGGATGCTCCATTAATTTGATTTGTTTGTTTTGCCCTGCAGATGGAGAAGAGTGTGACAGCTTTGGAAAGAGGCAGTTTCTAGTATGGGGCGTTAAGGATTACTCAGCAATACTGGTGCAAGTTTTGGCCAGATTGTCTCCGTCAGTTCAGACTCTATCCAGAATGCAAATTGGGCCAACAGTTTGCAATATAGGTACCTCACTTTGGAGAGAATTTGACAGATTGTCTTACGTTAAAATGTCTATGGCTATGTCTATGCAGTCAGACCTCATGATGAGACAGAACTGTCTAATTTGGGCATGTATAGATAGATATAACTCATGTTGCATCAGCTAGAAACACAGGCAGAGCAAAGCCATACAGTCTGCACTTGGTGATGGTAAAATATCCTGAGAGTTTGACCAAAACAGTCCTGTGGCAGTTTTTTTAAAAACTCTTCTATCTTTGAAATCTATATCTTTGGTCCTAGAGGAAAGAAAAAGAAAAAATTCTGCTTAAGCATAAATGCCCTCTAATGCAACCTGAAATAACTTCTTTAGTTGGCCTAAAATACCTTGTGTGAAGAATTCCAAGAAATCTTAGCGCTCCATTGAGATTTGTGTATCTTGAGAAGA
>NW_010203782.1:15702-16703 GCF_000695765.1 Mesitornis unicolor | reverse complement strand
TGCCCGGTCTGACCGGCAGCGCGGAGCCGGGAGGGACTGAAGGTTTTCGCTCCGAAAAGCCTCAGCCGTTGGTGCCGGGGACAACCGCAGACGTGAGCCCGTGAGCGCAGCCGGTTCCCGCAGTGGTGGCCTTGGACTCTCCCTTTTGTTGCAGTGGTGCCTTATCTTATTAAATTTGCACTTTGAAATAAAGCAAGATTGGGCTCAGTCTGTGCCTCACCCCCTGGGCACCCGGAGGAGGTGCAGCCCTCAGGGACGCAATTTCGGTAGGGCTGGAGCAGGGCGAGAGCTGCTTTGGGGGCAGCAGCTCCAGCTCCCGCTCCAGCTGCACCCCTGGAGTCACCCATTCCACCTCAGACCTGACCCCAGGCTGCAGGGGGGAAGATGCTCTCAGCTGCTGGGGGGGATCTGCCACATGGAAACGCTTTCTAAACTGGAAACGTGATTTATCCAGTGTGGAGATCAGCCCTTTTTCCTTCTTGCACCGGCTTTCCCTGAAGTTTCCATTCTCTCCTCTAAGCAGGGAGGGGAGAAACAGCTCACACTCATCGCCCAAGTAACTTGTAACTACTCTTAAGGAAGACTATTATAACACAACGTTTAAATAAGCATTTAATTAGGATTCCATTAGTATTAATATTGCTTTCAATTCCAAAAAAGTTAATTTCCACTTCTTTGCAGATATTTCAAAGTACAATAGTAACTTCATACAAAATGAGCAATTAAGCAAACACCATTATTTCACATTTTACATTCTTCAAAAAATACAAATTCATATTTACTCTTTTTTGGGTTTTGGAGATGCTCTTCCTTTGGAAGTACTGTACCTGTAACTAACATCTTCACATTGCTCAATGTAAGCACATTTGTTCCCATGTTTCATAGTTAAATAAATTCCTTTAACACCACGCACGCACTCTTGAAAAACTGGGGCTCTTTTATTCCGTCATCTCCAAGACCACCGCCCGCTCCCCGCACCGCCCAGCGCTGCGGCCCCCGCG
>NW_010203782.1:15379-15622 GCF_000695765.1 Mesitornis unicolor | reverse complement strand
AGGGGCTCGCACGAAAGTGGGAGGACACAAAGCTACGCAGCGGGGGGTACCGGCTGCTGTGACTACGGCACTGCAAAAACACACCCTCGGTTCTGCTGAAAAAGATCCTATGAAAAAAACCTCTTGTAAGAAAAAGTAGAAACTGCATTTATTTGAGAAAGTGTACACTGCATAATGAACCAAATTTTGGCCAGCTTGCACACCACCAAAAGCATGGTGTGGGATTTTTAAACTAGTTCTGAG